>NW_027666093.1:0-79536 GCF_963924005.1 Protomyctophum bolini
CCCACAGACTCGACGTCGTTGGACAGACTCCACTTCATGTTTCAGCTGTGTTTTTAAACTCAGTAGTGTGCCCTGCACACAGCGCACACTCGCAATTGCAGCTGGAGGGCGACGCGACACACACACCCCCCCCCCCCCACACACACACACACACACACACGCACACTTTTTTTCGCTCGAAATTCTTATTCACAATGACATCGAGTTGAGGTGTTTGTTTTAAGGGTAATTGTTGCATAAGCGCTATTTCGCACTATTTCTCCCTCCCCTCCCCTGTGTCTGAAGCAGCTAGCATGGAAGCTATATGGATTATGGAAGCTTTCCCGATTGCACACAACCATGCCGTTATCCACGCGTCCATCCGATTGCTTTTAATGTAAATGTCCCATCCACTGAGCAAAAGCGATATAAGCGCCTTATTCATTCATTCGATTCATTTGGGTGTGGGGCTGTGCAGTGGTGTGGGCAGCCTTTCTGACGGAGGCTCGGAGCTGCTGCTAGCCTGCTGCTGACGCTGTTCGAGTCGCATGGAGCAGTATAGAGTAGGCGTGGCGCAGCATTAGAAGGGCGCAGCAAATGCACGACATTGAGGGGTAGAAACCATCCCGGTCGCGTGGTTCATCTAACGCGTGTGTCACTGTGAAGGACTGGCCCCATTAAGTGAACGTAGTTGAGCCCAATATTGGCGTTACGCATTTCACTTGAATAATGTTGTGTGCGCACGTGCGCACGCTGAGAAAGACAGTTATTTAATGAAACTGAAAATTATAACTCTGCACTGCTGTCTCGCCGCCGTATAGCCATTCCTGTGTGTGTGTGTGTGTGTGTGTGTGTGTGTGTGTGTGTGTGTGTGTGTGTGTGCAGGCGTGTGTAGTCGGCATTGGCTGGCAGGCGAAAATAGCAAAAGCTATACGTGTAATGTAAATATTTCGGCACAATCCAAGTAGTGACAATGAACAATGTTGATTTAACTAAGGGATTCGCTGAGTGTTTTATTTTGTAAATACAGGGATTTAGAAGTGATAAGCAAAATAGTGAGCCAATAATTTCTCCCCTTCCTTCTGTCTGTTATCCTGCGAGAGCCCTAAAAAGCAAGATGGCTGATTGTGAGAGTGTGAAAGGTAGTGTGGGGGCGGGCCTGGTGGGCCTATGAGAACACAGAGCAGTGTTGCCAGGTTTGCGAATTGGAAGCGAGTTGTAGTGTGTGTAAGTAGCCTGGTTAAAAGGCCTTGTTTCTGCCCCTGTGGGGCAACAGCAGTTTCTGTCGACCAGTTTCTGTCCACCGCTTTTGGCACGTGACCAACTTAACAAATGTTAAAATAGATAATATACTTAATAATATAGTTTAATAATATAGTTTAATAATATAGTTTAATAATATAGTTTAATAATATACTTGAATAATATAGTTGAATAATATACTTTAATAATATACTTTAATAATATACTTTAATAATATACTTTAATAATATACTTAATAATATAGTTTAATAATATAGTTTAATAATATACTTAATAATATACTTAATAATATAGTTTAATAATATAGTTTAATAATATACTTTAATAATATACTTTAATAATATACTTTAATAATATACTTTAATAATATACTTTAATAATATACTTTAATAATATAGTTTAATAATATACTTAATAATATACTTTAATAATATAGTTTAATAATATAGTTAATAATATACTTAATAATATAGTTTAATAATATACTTTAATAATATACTTTAATAATATACTTTAATAATATACTTTAATAATATACTTTAATAATATACTTTAATAATATAGTTTAATAATATACTTAATAATATACTTTAATAATATAGTTTAATAATATAGTTTATTAATATACTTTAATAATATAGTTTAATAATATACTTTAATAATATAGTTTAATAATATACTTTAATAATATACTTTAATAATATACTTTAATAATATACTTTAATAATATACTTTAATAATATACTTTAATAATATACTTAATAATATAGTTTAATAATATAGTTTAATAATATACTTTAATAATATAGTTTAATAATATAGTTTAATAATATACTTAATAATATAGTTTAATAATATACTTAATAATATACTTAATAATATAGTTTAATAATATAGTTTAATAATACACTTAATAATATACTTTAATAATATACTTTAATAATATAGTTTAATAATATAGTTTAATAATATACTTTAATAATATACTTGAATAATATACTTTAATACTATAGTTTTAATAATATAGTTTTAATAATATAGTTTTAATAATATACTTTATTAATATAGTTTGAATAATATACTTTAATAATATACTTTAATAAATATACTTTAATAATATACTTAATAATAATACTTAATAATATACTTTAATAATATACTTTAATAATATACTTTAATAATATACTTTAATAATATACTTTAATATACTTAATAATATACTTAATAATATAGTTTAATAATATAGTTTTAATAATACACTTAATAATATACTTTATAATATACTTTAATAATATACTTTAATAATATAGTTTTAATAATATACTTTAATAATATACTTGAATAATATACTTTTAATAATATAGTTTTAATAATATAGTTTAATAATATAGTTTTAATAATATACTTTAATAATATAGTTGGAATAATATACTTTAATAATATACTTTAATAATATACTTTAATAATATAGTTTAATAATATAGTTGAATAATATCCTTTAATAATATCCTTTAATAATATACTTTTAATAATATACTTAATAATATACTTTAATAATATACTTTAATAATATACTTTAATAATATACTTTAATAATATAGTTTAATAATATACTTTAATAATATACTTTAATAATATAGTTTGAATATAATATAGTTTAATAATATACTTAATAATATAGTTTAATAATATACTTTATAATATACTTAATAATATACTTAATAATATAGTTTAATAATATACTTAATAATATAGTTTAATAATATACTTTAATACTATAGTTTTAATAATATACTTTAATAATATAGTTTTAATAATATAGTTTGAATAATATAGTTTAATAATATACTTTAATAATAATAATATACTTTAAAAATATAGTTTTTTAATAATATAGTTTAATAATATAGTTTTAATAATATAGTTTTAATAATATACTTAATACTATAGTTTAATAATATAGTTTAATAATATAGGTTTAATAATATACTTTAATAATATAGTTTAATAATATACTTTAATAATATACTTTAATAATATAGTTTTAATTAATATACTTTAATAATATAGTTTAATAATATACTTTAATAATATAGTTTTAATAATATACTTTAATAATATAGTTTAATAATATACTTTAATACTATAGTTTTAATAATATAGTTTTAATAATATACTTTTAATAATATAGTTTTAATAATATACTTTAATAATATAGTTTTAATAATATACTTTAATAATATACTTTAATAATATACTTGAATAATATACTTTAATAATATAGTTTAATAATATAGTTTTAATAATTATACTTTTATTAATATACTTTAATAATATAGTTGAATAATATACTTTAATAATATAGTTTTAATAATATAGTTTAATAATATAGTTTTAATAATATAGTTTAATAATATACTTTAATAATATACTTTAATAATATACTTTAATAATATACTTTTAATAATATAGTTTAATAATATACTTTAATAATATTACTTTAATAATATACTTTAATAATATACTTTAATAATATACTTTTAATATACTTTAATATACTTAATAATATACTTAATAATATAGTTTTAATAATATAGTTTTTAATAATATAGTTTAATAATATACTTTAATAATATAGTTTTAATAATATACTTTAATAATATAGTTTTAATAATATAGTTTAATAATATAGTTTAATAATAATAATATACTTTAATAATATAGTTGAATAATATAGTTTAATAATATACTTTAATAATATACTTTAATAATATAGTTGAATAATATACTTTAATAATATACTTTAATAATATACTTTAATAATATAGTTTAATAATATACTTTAATAATATACTTTAATAATATACTTAATAATATACTTAATAATATAGTTTAATAATATACTTTAATAATATACTTTAATATTATACTTAATAATATACTTTAATAATATACTTTAATAATATACTTTAATAATATACTTTAATAATATACTTTAATAATATACTTTAATAATATACTTTAATAATATAGTTGAATAATATACTTTAATAATATACTTTAATAATATACTTTAATAATATAGTTTAATAATATAGTTTTAATAATATAGTTTTAATAATATACTTAATAATATACTTAATAATATAGTTTAATAATATACTTTAATAATATACTTAATAATATAGTTGAATAATATCCTTTAATAATATCCTTTTAATAATATACTTTAATAATATACTTAATAATATACTTTAATAATATACTTTAATAATATACTTTTAATAATATACTTTAATAATATACTTAATAATATACTTTAATAATATACTTTTAATAATATACTTTAATAATATACTTTAATAATATACTTTAATAATATAGTTTTAATAATATACTTTAATAATATACTTTAATAATATAGTTGAATAATATAGTTTAATAATATACTTAATAATATAGTTTAATAATATACTTTATTAATATACTTAATAATATACTTAATAATATAGTTTTAATAATATACTTAATAATATAGTTTAATAATATACTTTAATACTATAGTTTAATAATATACTTTAATAATATAGTTTAATAATATAGTTGAAATAATATAGTTTAATAATATACTTTAATAATAATAATATACTTTAAAAATATAGTTTTAATAATATAGTTTTAATAATATAGTTTAATAATATAGTTTTAATAATATACTTAATACTATAGTTTAATAATATAGTTTTAATAATATAGTTTAATAATATACTTTAATAATATAGTTTAATAATATACTTTAATAATATACTTTTAATAATATAGTTTTAATAATATACTTTAATAATATAGTTTAATAATATACTTTAATAATATAGTTTAATAATATACTTTAATAATATAGTTTTAATAATATACTTTAATACTATAGTTTAATAATATAGTTTAATAATATA
This sequence comes from Protomyctophum bolini, assembly GCF_963924005.1. Lineage (NCBI taxonomy): Eukaryota > Metazoa > Chordata > Actinopteri > Myctophiformes > Myctophidae > Protomyctophum > Protomyctophum bolini. Next base: position 5,196 of record NW_027666093.1, read on the forward strand.
CTTTAATAATATAGTTTAATAATATACTTTAATAATATAGTTTAATTAATATACTTTTAATAATATACTTTAATAATATACTTGAATAATATACTTTAATAATATAGTTTTAATAATATAGTTTATAATATTACTTTTATTAATATACTTTAATAATATAGTTGAATAATATACTTTAATAAATATAGTTTTAATAATATAGTTTAATAATATAGTTTAATAATATAGTTTTAATAATATACTTTAATAATATACTTTAATAATATACTTAATAATATAGTTTAATAATATAGTTTAATTAATATAGTTTAATAATATAGTTTTAATAATATAGTTTAATAATATAGTTTTAATAATATAGTTTAATAATATAGTTTAATAATATACTTTAATAATATACTTTAATAATATACTTTAATAATATAGTTTTAATAATATACTTTAATAATATAGTTTTAATAATATACTTAATAATATAGTTTAATAATATAGTTTAATAATATAGTTTTAATAATATAGTTTAATAATATAGTTTTAATAATATACTTTAATAATATAGTTTGAATAATATAGTTTTAATAATATACTTTAATAATATACTTTAATAATATACTTTAATAATATACTTTAATAATATAGTTTAATATATACTTTAATAATATACTTAATAATATACTTTAATAATATAGTTTTAATAATATACTTAATAATATACTTTAATAATATAGTTTAATAATATACTTAATAATATACTTAATAATATAGTTTTAATAATATACTTTAATAATATACTTTAATAATATACTTTAATAATATAGTTTAAATAATATACTTAATAATATACTTTAATAATATAGTTTAATAATATAGTTTTATTAATATAGTTTAATAATATAGTTTAATATATAGTTGAATAATATACTTTAATAATATAGTTTGAATAATATACTTTAATAATATACTTTAATAATATACTTAATAATATAGTTTAATAATATAGTTTTAATAATATAGTTTAATAATATACTTAATAATATACTTAATAATATAGTTTTAATAATATACTTTAATAATATACTTTAATAATATACTTAATAATATACTTTAATAATATACTTTAATAATATACTTTAATAATATACTTTAATAATATACTTTAATAATATACTTTAATAATATAGTTTAATAATATACTTAATAATATACTTTAATAATATACTTTTAATAATATACTTTAAAAATATACTTTAATAATATAGTTTATTAATATACTTTAATAATATAGTTTAATAATATACTTAATAATATACTTTAATAATATAGTTTTTAATAATATACTTAATAATATAGTTTTAATAATATAGTTTTAATAATATACTTGAATAATATACTTTTAATAATATACTTGAATAATATACTTTAATAATATACTTTAATAATATACTTAATAATAGTTTTAATAATATACTTTAATAATATACTTAATAATATACTTAATAATATAGTTTAAAAATATACTTTAATAATATACTTTAATAATATAGTTGAATAATATAGTTGAATATATAGTTGAATAATATAGTTTAATAATATAACTTAATAATATACTTAATAATATAGTTTGAATAATATAGTTTAATAATATACTTTAATAATATACTTTAATAATATAGTTTGAATAAATATACTTTAATAATATACTTAATAATATACTTAATAATATAGTTTAATAATATACTTTAATAATATACTTTAATAATATACTTAATAATATACTTAATAATATAGTTTTAATAATATACTTTAATAATATAGTTGAATAATATAGTTTAATAATATAGTTTAATAATATACTTTAATAATATAGTTTTAATAATATAGTTTAATAATATAGTTGAATAATATAGTTGAATAATATAGTTTAATAATATACTTTAATAATATACTTTAATAATATAGTTTAATAATATACTTTTAATAATATAGTTTTAATAATATACTTAAATTAATAGTTTAATAATATAGTTGTTAATAATATAGTTTAATAATATAGTTTAATAATATAGTTTAATAATATAGTTTAATAATATACTTTAATAATATAGTTGAATAATATACTTTAATAATATACTTTAATAATATACTTTTAATAATATAGTTTAATAATATACTTAATAATATAGTTTAATAATATAGTTTTTTAATAATATACTTAATAATATAGTTTTAATAATATACTTTAATAATATAGTTTAATAAATATACTTAATAATATAGTTTTAATAATATAGTTTAATAATATAGTTTTAATAATATACTTTTAATAATATACTTTAATAATATAGTTGAATAATATAGTTTTAATAATATACTTTAATAATATACTTTAATAATATAGTTTAATAATATACTTAATAATATAGTTTTAATAATATAGTTTTAATAATATACTTAATAATATACTTAATAATATAGTTTTAATAATATAGTTAATAATATACTTTAATAATATACTTTAATAATATACTTTAATAATATACTTTAATAATATAGTTTTAATAATATAGTTTATAATATACTTTAATAATATACTTAATAATATACTTTAATAATATAGTTTAATAATATACTTAATAATATACTTAATAATATAGTTTAATAATATACTTTAATAATATACTTTAATAATATACTTTAATAATATACTTTAATAATATAGTTTTAATAATATACTTAATAATATACTTTAATAATATAGTTTTAATAATATAGGTTTTATTAATATAGTTTAATAATATAGTTTAATAATATACTTTAATAATATACTTTAATAATATAGTTTGAATAATATACTTTAATAATATACTTTAATAATATACTTTAATAATATGCTTAATAATATAGTTTTAATAATATAGTTTAATAATATACTTAATAATATACTTAATAATATAGTTTTAATAATATAGTTTAATAATATACTTTAATAATATACTTAATAATATAGTTTAATAATATACTTTAATAATATACTTTAATAATATACTTTAATAATATACTTTAATAATATACTTTAATAATATACTTTAATAATATACTTAATAATATACTTTAATAATATACTTTAATAATATACTTTAAAAATTATACTTTAATAATATAGTTTTATTAATATACTTTAATAATATAGTTTAATAATATACTTAATATATACTTTAATAATATAGTTTTAATAATATACTTAATAATATAGTTTAATAATATACTTTAATAATATACTTGAATAATATACTTTAATAATATACTTTAATAATATACTTGAATAATATACTTTAATAATATACTTTAATAATATACTTATTAATATAGTTTAATAATATACTTTAATAATATACTTAATAATATACTTAATAATATAGTTTTAAAAATATACTTTAAATAATATACTTTAATAATATAGTTGAATAATATAGTTGAATAATATAGTTGAATAATATACTTTAATAATATACTTAATAATATACTTTAATATTATAGTTGAATAATAAGTTTAATAATATACTTTAATAATATACTTTAATAATATACTTTAATAATATAGTTTGAATAATATACTTTAATAATATACTTAATAATATACTTAATAATTAGTTTAATAATATACTTTAATAATATAGTTTAATAATATACTTAATAATATACTTTAATAATATAGTTTAATAATATACTTAATAATATACTTTAATAATATACTTTAATAATATAGTTGAATAATATTGTTTAATAATATACTTTAATAATATACTTTAATAATATAGTTTAATAATATACTTAATAATATAGTTTAATAATATAGTTTAATAATATACTTAATAATACTATAATAGTTTAATAATATAGTTTAATAATATACTTTAATAATATACTTTAATAATATACTTTAATAATATACTTTAATAATATACTTTAATAATATAGTTTTAATAATATACTTAATAATATACTTTAATAATATAGTTTAATAATATACTTAATAATATACTTAATAATATAGTTTAATAATATACTTTAATAATATACTTTAATAATATACTTTAATAATATACTTTAATAATATACTTTAATAATATACTTTAATAATATACTTTAATAATATAGTTTAATAATATACTTAATAATATACTTTAATATATAGTTTAATAATATAGTTTTTATAATATAGTTTAATAATATAGTTTAATAATATAGTTTAATAATATACTTTAATAATATAGTTGAATAATATACTTTAATAATATACTTTAATAATATACTTTAATAATATACTTTAATAATATAGTTTTAATAATATAGTTTAATAATATACTTTAATAATATACTTAATATATAGTTTTAATAATATAGTTTAATAATATACTTTAATAATATACTTAATAATATAGTTTTAATAATATACTTTAATAATATACTTTAATAATATACTTTTAATAATATACTTTATAATATAGTTTAATAATATAGTTTTAATAATATACTTAATAATATACTTTAATAATCATCTTTAATAATATACTTTAATAAATATACTTTAATAATATAGTTATTAATATACTTTATAATATAGTTTAATAATATACTTAATAATATACTTAATAATATAGTTAATATTTAATAATATAGTTTAATAATATACTTAATAATATACTTAATAATATAGTTTAATAATATACTTTAATAATATACTTTAATAATATACTTTAATAATATACTTTAATAATATACTTTAATAATATACTTTTAATAATATACTTTAATAATATACTTAATAATATACTTTAATAATATAGTTTAATAATATACTTAATAATATACTTTAATAATATAGTTTTAATAATATACTTTAATAATTTAGTTTAATAATATACTTAATAATATACTTTAATAATATAGTTTAATAATATACTTAATAATATACTTAATAATATAGTTTAATATTTAATAATATACTTTATAATAGTTTAATATACTTAATAATATAGTTAATATACTTTAATAATATACTTAATTTAATAATATACTTTAATAATATACTTTAATAATATACTTTAATAATATAGTTTTAATAATATACTTAATAATATACTTAATAATATAGTTTAATAATATACTTAATATAGTTTAATAATATACTTAATAATATACTTAATAATATAGTTTAATAATATACTTTAATATATACTTTAATAATATAGTTTAATAATATACTTAATAATATACTTTAATAATATAGTTTAATAATATACTTAATAATATACTTTAATAATATACTTTAATAATATACTTAATAATATACTTAATAATATAGTTTTAAAATATAGTTTAATAATATACTTAATAATATACTTTAATAATATACTTTAATAATATAGTTTAATATATACTTTAATAATATAGTTTAATAATATACTTAATAATATACTTTAATATATAGTTTAATAATATACTTTAATAATATACTTAATAATATACTTAATAATATACTTTAATAATATACTTTAATAATATACTTTAATAATATACTTTAATAATATAGTTTAATAATATACTTTAATATATACTTAATAATATAGTTTAATAATATACTTTTATAATATAGTTTAATAATATAGTTTAATAATATACTTTATAATATACTTTAATTAGTATAATATACTTTAATAATATACTTAATAATATACTTAATAATATACTTTAATAATATACTTTATAATATTATATACTTTAATAATATAGTTAATATATACTTAATAATATACTTTAATTAATATAGTTTTAATAATATACTTAATAATATACTTTAATAATTAGTTTAATAATATACTTTAATAATATATTTAATAATATACTTTAATAATATACTTTTAAATAATATACTTTAATAATATACTTTAATAAATATACTTTAATAATATAGTTTAATAATATAGTTAATAATATACTTTAATAATATAGTTTTAATAATATACTTTAATAATATACTTTAATAATATAGTTTAATTATATACTTTAATAATATACTTTAATAATATACTTTAATAAATTACTTAATATATACTTTAATAATATACTTAATAATATACTTTTAATAATATACTTTAATAATATACTTTAATAATATACTTTAATAATATACTTTAATAATATAGTTTAATAATATACTTTAATAATATACTTAATAATATAGTTTTAATAATATACTTTAATTAATATACTTTAATAATATAGTTTTAATAATATACTTTAATAATATACTTTTAATAATATACTTTAATAATATACTTTAATATAATAATACTTTAATAATATACTTTAATAATATACTTAATAATATAGTTTAATAATATAGTTTTATATATACTTAATAAAATACTTAATAATATAGTTTTAATAATATAGTTTTTTAATAATATACTTTAATATATACTTTTAATAATATACTTTAATAATATACTTTTAATAATATACTTTAATAATATAACTTTAATAATATACTTTAATAATATACTTAAATAATATACTTTAATATATACTTTAATATATACTTTAATAATATACTTTATTAATATACTTTAATAATATAGTTTAATAATATTACTTAATAATATACTTTAATAATATAGTTTAATAATATACTTAATAATATACTTTAATAATATACTTTAATAATATACTTTAATAATATACTTTAATAATATACTTAATAATATACTTTAATAATATACTTTAATAATATACTTTAATAATATACTTTAATATATACTTAATAATATAGTTTTATTAATATACTTTAATAATATACTTAATAATATACTTAATAATATAGTTTTAATAATATACTTTTAATAATATACTTTAATAATATAGTTTAATAATATAGTTTAATAAATATAGTTTAAATAATATACTTTAATAATATACTTAATAATATAGTTTAATAATATACTTTAATAATATACTTTAATAATATACTTTAATAATATACTTTTAATAATATACTTTAATAATATACTTTAATAATATAGTTTTAATAATATACTTAATAATATAGTTTTAATAATATACTTAATAATATACTTAATAATATAGTTTAATAATATACTTTAATAATATACTTTAATAATATACTTTAATAATATAGTTTTTAATAATATACTTTAATAATATTAGTTTAATAATATACTTTAATAATATACTTTAATAATATACTTAATAATATACTTTAATAATATAGTTTTAATAATATACTTTAATAATATACTTAATAATATACTTTAATAATATACTTTAATAATATAGCTTTAATAATATACTTTAATAATATAGCTTTTAATAATATACTTTAATAATATACTTTAATAATATAGTTTTAATAATATACTTTAATAATATACTTTAATTATAATATACTTTAATAATATACTTTAATAATATAGTTTTAATAATATAGTTTAATAATATAGTTTAATTAATATACTTTAATAATATACTTTAATAATATAGTTTTAATAATATACTTTAATAATATACTTTAATAATATACTTTAATAATATACTTTAATAATATACTTTTAATAATATACTTTTAATAATATACTTTAATAATATAGTTTAATAATATACTTTAATAATATACTTTAATAATATAGTTTAATAATATACTTTAATAATATACTTTAATAATATAGTTTTAATAATATACTTTAATAATATACTTTAATAATATACTTTAATAATATACTTTAATATATAGTTTTAATAATATACTTTAATAATATACTTAATAATATAACTTTTAATAATATACTTTAATAATATACTTTAATAATATAGTTTAATAATATACTTTAATAATATACTTTAATAATATACTTTAATAATATACTTTAATAATATAGTTTAATAATATACTTAATAATATACTTTTAATAATATACTTTAATAATATACTTTAATAATATACTTTAATAATATACTTTAATAATATACTTTTTAATAATATACTTTAATAATATACTTTAATAATATACTTTAATAATATACTTTAATAATTATAGTTTAATAATATACTTAATAATATACTTTAATAATATAGTTTAATAATATACTTTTAATAATATACTTTTAATAATATAGTTTAATATACTTTAATAATATACTTTAATAATATAGTTTAATAATATACTTTTAATAAATATACTTTAATAATATACTTTAATAATATACTTTAATAATATACGTTTAATAATATAGGTTTAATAATATACTTTAATAATATACTTAATACTATAGTTTTAATAATATAGTTTAATAATATACTTTAATAATATACTTAATAATATAGTTTTAATTAATATAGTTTTTAATAATATACTTTAATAATATAGTTTAATAATATAGTTTTAATAATATAGTTTAATAATATACTTTAATAATATACTTTAATAATATACTTTAATAATATACTTTAATAATATACTTTTAATAAATATACTTTTAATAATATAGTTTAATAATATACTTAATAATATAGTTTTATAATATATACTTTAATAATATAACTTTAATAATATACTTTTAATAATATACTTTAATAATATAGTTTAATAATATACTTTAATAATATACTTTAATAATATACTTTTTAATAATATACTTTTAAATAATATACTTTAATAATATACTTTTAATAATATACTTTAATAATATACTTTAATAATATACTTTAATAATATACGTTAATAATATAGTTTAATAATATACTTTTAATTAATATACTTTAATAATATACTTTAATAATATAGTTTAATAATATACTTTAATAATATACTTTTAATAATATACTTTTAATAATATACTTTAATAATATAGTTTAATAATATACTTTTAATAATATACTTTAATAATATACTTTAATAATATACTTTAATAATTATACTTTAATAATATACTTTAATAATATAGTTTAATAATATACTTTAATAATATAGTTTAATAATATAGTTTAATAATATAGTTTTAATAATATACTTTTAATAATATACTTTAATAATATACTTTAATAATATTACTTAATAATATACTTAATAATATAGTTTTAATAATATAGTTTTAATAATATAGTTTTAATAATATACTTTTAATAATATAGCTTTAATAATATACTTAATAATATACTTTAATATATACTTTAATAATATAGTTTAATAATATAACTTTAATATATAGTTTTAATAATATACTTTAAATAATATTAGTTTAATAATATAGTTTTTATAATTATAGTTTTAATAATATTATACTTTAATAATATACTTTAATAATATAGTTTTAATAATATAGTTTTAATAATATACTTTAATAATATACTTTAATAATATAGTTTTTAAATAATATACTTAATAATATAGTTTAATAATATAGTTTAATAATATACTTTAAATAATATACTTAATAATATAGTTTAATAATATAGTTTTAAATAATATACTTTAATAATATACTTTTAATAATATAGTTTAATAATATACTTTTAATAATATAGTTTAATAATATACTTTAATAATATACTTTTAATAATATAGTTTAATAATATACTTTAATAATATACTTAATAATATAGTTTTAATAATATACTTTAATAATATACTTTAATAATATACTTTAATAATATACTTTAATAATATACTTTAATAATATAGTTTAATAATATACTTTAATAATATACTTTAATATATAGTTTTAATATATAGTTTAATAATATTTTAATAATATACTTTTAAATTAATATACTTCAATAATATAGTTTAATAATATACTTAATAATATACTTAATAATATACTTTAATAATATACTTAATAATATAGTTTTAATAATATAGTTTAATAATATACTTTAAATAATATACTTAATAATATAGTTTAATAATATACTTTAAATAATATACTTTAATAATATACTTAATACTATAGTTTTTATATTATTAAAAGTAATATTATTAAACTATATTATAAACTATAGTTAATTAATATATTATTAATTATATTATTTAAAACTATATTAATAACTATATTATTAAGTAATTTATTAAGTATATTATTAAACTATATTATTAAACTATATTATTAAGTATATTATTAAAGTATATTATTAAAGTATATTATTAAAGTATATTATTCAACTATATTATTGAAGTATATTTATTAAAGTATATTATTAAAACTATATTAATAAACTATATTATTAAACTTATTATTAAAGTATATTATTAAGTATATTATTAAACTATATTATTAAAAGTATATTATTAAAGTATATTATTAAAGTATATTATTAAAGTATATTATTAAAGTAATTATTAAACTATAGTATTAAGTATATTATTAAGTATATTATTAAACTATATTATTAAAGTATATTATTAAGTATATTATTAAACTAATATCATTAAAGTATATTTATTAAACTATATTATTAAAGTATATTATTAAGTATATTATTAAACTATATTATTTAAACTATATTATTAAAGTATATTTATTAAGTATATTATTAAACTATATTTATTAACTATATTATTAAGTATATTTATTAAACCTATATTATTTAAAGTATATTAATTAAAGTATATTAATTAAAACTATATTATTCAACTATATTATTAAAGTATATTATTAAAGTATATTATTAAACTATATTAATTAACTATATTATTAAACTATATTATTAAGTATATTATTAAACTATATTATTAAAGTATATTATTAAACTATATTATTAAAGTATATTATTAAAGTATATTATTAAAGTATATTATTAAAGTATATTATTAAAGTATATTATTAAACTATATTATTAAACTATATTATTAAACTATATTATTAAAGTATATTAATAAGTATATTATTAAAGTATATTATTAAAGTATATTATTAAAGTATATTATTAAACTATATTATTAAACTATATTATTAAAGCTATATTATTAAAGTATATTATTAAACTATATTATTAAAGTATATATTAAAGTATATTATTAAAGTATATTATTAAAGTATATTATTAAGTATATTATTAAAGTATATTATTCAACTATATTATTCAACTATATTATTCAACTATATTATTAAAGTATATTATTAAAGTATATTTTTAAACTATATTATTAAGTATATTATTAAGTATATTATTAAAGTATATTATTAAACTATATTAATTAAGTATATTATTAAAGTATATTATTAAAGTAATATTATTCAAGTATATTATTAAAGTATATTATTAAAGTATATTATTAAAGTATATTATTAAAGTATATTATTTCAAGTATATTATTAAAGTATATTATTAAACTATATTATTAAGTATATTATTAAACTATATTATTAAAGTATATTTATTAAGTAATATTATTTAAACTATATTATTAAAGTATATTAATAAACTATATTATTAAAGTATATTTTTAAAGTAATATTATTAAAGTATATTATTAAAGTATATTATTAAGTATATTATTAAACTATATTATTAAACTATATTATTAAACTATATTATTATAACTATATTATTAAAGTATATTATTAAACTATATTATTAAACTATATTATTAAGTAATATTATTAAAGTATATTATTAAAACTATATTATTAAACTATAGTATTAAGTATATTATTAAGTATATTATTAAAACTATATTATAAACTATATTATTAAGTATATTATTAAAGTATATTAATTAAAGTATATTATTAAAGTATATTATTCAACTAATTATTAAAGTATATTATTAAAGTATATTATTCAACTATATTATTAAAGTATATTATTAAACTATATTATTAAACTATATTATTAAAGTATATTATTAAGTATATTATTAAACTATATTATTAAAGTATATTATTAAAGTATATTATTAAAGTATATTATTAAAGTATATATTAAAGTATATTATTAAACTATATTATTAGTATATTATTAAGTATATTATTAAAGTATATTATTAAAGTATATTATTAAGTATATTATTAAACTATATTATTAAAGTATATTATTAAACTATATTATTAAAGTATATTATTAAAGTATATTATTAAACTATATTAATTAAAGTATATTATTAAAGTATATTATTAAACTATATTATTAAGTATATTATTAAGTATATTATTAAACTATATTATTAAAGTATATTATTAAGTATATTATTAAACTATATTATTAAAGTATATTATTAAACTATATTATTAAGTATATTATTAAGTATATTATTAAACTATATTATTAAAGTATATTATTAAGTATATTATTAAACTATATTATTAAAGTATATTATTAAAGTATATTATTAAAGTATATTATTAAAGTATATTATTAAAGTATATTATTAAAGTATATTATTAAAGTATATTATTCAACTATATTATTAAAGTATATTATTAAAGTATATTATTAAACTATATTATTAAACTATATTAATAAACTATATTATTAAAGTATATTATTAAAGTATATTATTAAGTATATTATTAAACTATATTTATTAAACCTATATTATTAAAGTATATTATTAAAGTATATTATTAAAGTATATTATTAAAAGTATATTATTTAAAAGTATATTATTAAAGTATATTATTAAAGTATATTATTAAAGTATATTATTAAGTATATTATTAAACTATATTATTAAAGTATATTATTAAGTATATTATTAAACTATATTATTAAAGTATATTATTAAACTATATTATTAAACTATATTATTAAACTATATTATTAAAGTATATTATTAAAGTATATTATTAAAGTATATTATTAAACTAATATTATTAAGTATATTATTAAGTATATTATTAAACTATATTATTAAGTTATATTATTAAAACTATATTATTAAAGTATATTATTAAGTATATTATTAAACCTATATTATTAAACTATATTATTAAAGTATATTATTAAAGTATATTATTAAACTATATTATTAAGTATATTATTAAAGTATATTATTCAACTATATTATTCAACTATATTATTCAACTATATTATTAAAGTATATTATTAAAGTATATTTTTAAACTATATTATTAAGTATATTTATTTAAGTATATTATTAAAGTATATTATTAAACTATATTATTAAGTATATTATTAAAGTATATTTATTAAAGTATATTATTCAAGTATATTATTAAAGTATATTATTAAAGTATTATTATTAAAGTATATTATTCAAGTATATTATTAAAGTATATTATTAAACTATATTATTAAGTATATTATTAAACTATATTATTAAAGTATATTATTAAGTATATTATTTAAACTATATTATTAAAGTATATTAATAAACTATATTATTAAAGTATATTTTTAAAGTATATTATTAAAGTATATTATTAAAGTATATTATTAAGTATATTATTAAAGTATATTATTAAAGTATATTATTAAAGTATATTATTAAGTATATTATTAAGTATATTATTAAAGTATATTATTAAACTATATTATTAAACCTATATTATTAAGTATATTATTAAGTATATTATTAAACTATATTATTAAACTATATTATTAAGTATATTATTAAAGTATATTATTAAAGTATATTATTAAAGTATATTATTCAACTATATTATTAAAGTATATTATTAAAGTATATTATTAAACTATATTATTAAACTATATTAATAAACTATATTATTAAACTATTATTATTAAAGTATATTATTAAGTATATTATTAAACTATATTATTAAAGTATATTATTAAAGTATATTATTAAAGTATATTATTAAAGTATATTAATTAAAGTATATTATTAAGTATATTATTAAAGTATATTATTAAAGTATATTATTAAGTATATTATTAAACTATATTATTAAAGTATATTATTAAACTATATTATTAAAGTATATTATTAAAGTATATTATTAAAGTATATTATTAAAGTATATTATTAAAGTATATTATTAAAGTATATTATTAAAGTATATTATTAAGTATATTATTAAGTATATTATTAAACTATATTATTAAAGTATATTATTAAGTATATTATTAAACTATATTATTAAAGTATATTATTAAACTATATTATTAAGTATATTATTAAGTATATTATTAAACTATATTAATTAAAGTATATTATTAAGTATATTATTAAACTATATTATTAAAGTATATTATTAAACTATATTATTAAAGTATATTATTAAAGTATATTATTAAAGTATATTATTAAAGTATATTATTAAAGTATATTATTCAAACTATATTATTAAAGTATATTATTAAAGTATATTATTAAAACTATATTATTAAACTATATTAATAAACTATATTATTAAACTATATTATTAAAGTATATTATTAAACTATATTATTAAAACTATATTATTAAAGTATATTATTAAAGTATATTATTAAAGTATATTATTAAAGTATATTATTAAAAGTATATTATTAAAGTATATTATTAAGTATATTATTAAACTATATTATTAAAGTATATTATTAAGTATATTATTAAAACTATATTATTAAAGTATATTATTAAAACTATATTATTAAAGTATATTATTAAAGTATATTATTAAAGTATATTATTAAACTATATTTTTAAACTATATTATTAAGTATATTATTAAGTATATTATTAAGTATATTATTAAACTATATTATTATTAAGTATATTATTAAACTATATTATTAAGTATATTTAAGTATATTATTAAAGCTATATTATTTAAACTATATTAATTAAAGTATATTATTAAGTATATTATTAAACTATATTATTAAAGTATATTAATTAAGTATATTATTTAAACTATATATTAAGTATATTATTAAACTATATTATTAAAGTATATTATTAAGTATATTATTAAACTATATTATTAAAGTATATTTATTAAAGTATATTATTAAAGTATATTATTAAACTATATTATTAAGTATATTATTAAGTATATTATTAAACTATATTATTAAGTATATTATTAAAACTATATTATTAAAGTATATTATTAAGTATATTATTAAACTATATTATTAAGTATATTATTAAGTATATTATTAAACTATATTATTAAAGTATATTATTAAGTATATTATTAAACTAAATTATTAAAGTATATTATTAAACTATATTATTAAGTATATTATTAAGTATATTATTAAAACTATATTATTAAAGTATATTATTAAGTATATTATTAAAAGTATATTATTAAAGTATATTATTAAAGTATATTATTAAAGTATATTATTAAAGTATATTATTAAAGTATATTATTAAAGTATATTTTTTAAACTATATTATTAAGTATATTATTAAGTATATTATTAAACTATATTATTAAGTATATTATTAAACTATATTATTAAAGTATATTATTAAGTATATTATTAAAACTATATTATAAAGTATATTAATAAATAATATTATTAAAGTATATTTTTTAAAGTATATTATTAAAGTATATTATTAAAGTATATTATTAAGTATATTATTAAACTATATTATTAAACTATATTATTAAAGTATATTATTAAAAGTATATTATTAAAGTATATTTATTAAAAGTATATTATTAAACTATATTATTAAGTATATTATTAAAGTATATTATTAAACTATATTATTAAACTATATTATTAAGTATATTATTAAGTATATTATTAAACTATATTATTAAAACTATATTATTAAGTATATTATTAAAGTATATTATTAAAGTATATTATTAAAGTATATTTATTCAACTATATTATTAAAGTATATTATTAAACTATATTATTAAACTATATTATTAAACTATATAAAATAAACTATATTATTAAACTATATTATTAAAGTATATTATTAAGTATATTATTAAACTATATTATTAAAGTATATTATTAAAGTATATTATTAAAGTATATTATTAAAGTATATTATTAAAAGTATATTATTAAAGTATATTATTAAAGTATATTATTAAACTATATTATTAAGTATATTATTAAGTATATTATTAAAACTATATTATTAAAGTATATTATTAAGTATATTATTAAACTATATTATTAAGTATATTATTAAAGTATATTATTAAAGTATATTATTAAAGTATATTATTAAAGTATATTATTAAACTATATTATTAAACTATATTATTAAGTATATTATTAAGTATATTATTAAACTATATTATTAAACTATATTATTAAGTATATTATTAAAACTATATTATTTAAAGTATATTATTAAAGTATATTATTTAAACAATATTATTCAACTATATTATTAAAGTATATTATTAAAGTATATTATTAAGTAATATTATTAAACTATATTATTAAAGTATATTATTAAGTATATTATTAAACTATATTATTAAAGTATATTATTAAACTATATTATTAAGTATATTATTAAGTATATTATTAAAGTATATTATTCAACTATATTATTAAAGTATATTATTAAAGTATATTATTAAAGTATATTATTAAACTATATTATTCAACTATATTATTAAGTATTTATTAAGTATATTATTAAAGTATATTATTCAACTAATATTATTCAACTATATTATTCAACTATATTATTAAAGTATATTATTAAAGTATATTTTTAAACTATATTATTAAGTATATTATTAAGTATATTATTAAAGTATATTATTAAACTATATTAATAAGTATATTATTAAAGTATATTATTAAAGTATATTATTCAAGTATATTATTAAAGTATATTATTAAAGTATATTATTCAAGTATATTATTAAAGTATATTATTAAACTATATTATTAAGTATATTATTAAACTATATTATTAAAGTATATTATTAAGTATATTATTAAACTATATTATTAAAGTATATTAATAAACTATATTATTAAAGTATATTTTTAAAGTATATTATTAAAGTATATTATTAAAAGTATATTATTAAGAATATTATTAAAGTATATTATTAAAGTTATATTATTAAAGTATATTATTAAAGTATATTAATTAAAGTATATTATTAAAGTATATTATTAAACTATATTATTAAGTATATTATTAAAGTATATTTATTAAAACTATATTATTAAACTATATTATTAAGTATATTATTAAGTATATTATTAAACTATATTATTAAACTATATTATTAAGCATATTATTAAAGTATATTATTAAAGTATATTATTAAAGTATATTATTCAACTATATTATTAAAGTATATTATTAAAGTATATTATTAAACTATATTATTAAACTATATTAATAAACTATATTATTAAACTATATTATTAAAGTATATTATTAAGTATATTATTAAACCTATATTATTAAAGTATATTATTAAAGTATATTATTTAAAGTATATTATTAAAGTATATTATTAAAACTATATTATTAAGTATATTATTAAGTATATTATTAAAACTATATTATTAAAGTATATTATTTAAGTATATTATTTAAAGTATATTATTAAACTATATTATTAAACTATATTATTAAAGTATATTATTAAAGTATATTATTAAAGTTATATTATTAAAGTATATTATTAAACTATATTATTAAACTATATTATTAAGTATATTATTAAGTATATTATTAAACTATATTATTAAACTATATTATTAAGTATATTATTAAACTATATTATTAAAGTATATTATTAAAGTATATTATTAAACTATATTATTCAACTATATTATTAAAGTATATTATTAAAGTATATTATTAAACTATATTATTAAACTATATTATTAAACTATATTATTAAGTATATTATTAAACTATATTATTAAAGTATATTATTAAACTATATTATTAAGTATATTATTAAACTATATTATTTAAACTATATTATTAAGTATATTATTAAACTATATTATTAAAGTATATTATTAAAGTATATTATTAAAGTATATTTTCAACTATATTATTAAAGTATTATTATTAAACTATATTATTAAACTATATTATTAAAACTATATTATTAAACTATATTATTAAAACTATATTATTAAACTATATTATTAAGTATATTATTAAACTATATTATTAAAGTATATTATTAAACTATATTATTAAAGTATATTATTAAAGTATATTATTAAACTATATTATTCAACTATATTATTCAACTATATTATTAAACTATATTATTAAACTATATTATTAAAGTATATTATTAAACTATATTATTTAAACTATATTATTCAACTATATTATTAAAGTATATTTATTAAACTATATTATTAAGTATATTATTAAGTATATTATTAAAGTATATTATTAAAGTATATTATTAAACTATATTATTAAGTATATTATTAAGTATATTATTAAAGTATATTATTCAACTATATTATTAAAGTATATTATTAAAGTATATTATTAAACTATATTATTCAACTATATTATTAAGTATATTATTAAGTATATTATTAAACTATATTATTCAACTATATTATTCAACTATATTATTCAACTATATTATTAAAGTATATTATTAAAGTATATTTTTAAACTATATTATTAAGTATATTATTAAGTATATTATTAAAGTATATTATTAAACTATATTATTAAGTATATTATTAAAGTATATTATTAAAGTATATTATTCAAGTATATTATTAAAGTATATTATTCAAGTATATTATTAAACTATATTATTAAACTATATTATTAAGTATATTATTAAACTATATTATTAAAGTATATTATTAAGTATATTATTAAACTATATTATTAAAGTATATTAATAAACTATATTATTAAAGTATATTTTTAAAGTATATTATTAAAGTATATTATTAAAGTATATTATTAAGTATATTATTAAACTATATTATTAAAGTATATTATTAAAGTATATTATTAAAGTATATTATTAAAGTATATTATTAAAGTATATTATTAAAGTATATTATTAAGTATATTATTAAAGTATATTATTAAAGTATATTATTAAACTATATTATTAAGTATATTATTAAGTATATTATTAAACTATATTATTAAACTATATTATTAAACTATATTATTAAGTATATTATTAAAGTATATTATTAAAGTATATTATTCAACTATATTATTAAAGTATATTATTCAACTATATTATTAAACTATATTATTAAACTATATTAATAAACTATATTATTAAACTATATTATTAAAGTATATTATTAAGTATATTATTAAACTATATTATTAAAGTATATTATTAAAGTATATTATTAAAGTATATTATTAAACTATATTATTAAGTATATTATTAAGTATATTATTAAACTATATTATTAAAGTATATTATTAAGTATATTATTAAACTATATTATTAAAGTATATTATTAAGTATATTATTAAAGTATATTATTAAACTATATTATTAAAGTATATTATTAAAGTATATTATTAAAGTATATTATTAAAGTATATTATTAAACTATATTATTCAACTATATTATTAAAGTATATTATTAAACTATATTATTAAACTATATTATTAAACTATATTATTAAACTATATTATTAAACTATATTATTAAGTATATTATTAAACTATATTATTAAAGTATATTATTAAACTATATTATTAAAGTATATTATTAAAGTATATTATTAAAGTATATTATTAAACTATATTATTAAACTATATTATTAAACTATATTATTAAACTATATTATTAAACTATATTATTAAACTATATTATTAAACTATATTATTAAACTATATTATTAAGTATATTATTAAAGTATATTATTAAAGTATATTATTAAACTATATTATTAAACTATATTATTAAACTATATTATTAAACTATATTATTAAAGTATATTATTCAACTATATTATTAAAGTATATTAATAAAGTATATTATTAAACTATATTATTAAACTATATTATTAAAGTATATTATTCAAGTATATTATTAAAGTATATTATTAAAGTATATTATTAAACTATATTATTAAAGTATATTATTAAACTATATTATTAAAGTATATTATTAAACTATATTATTAAACTATAGTATTAAAGTATATTATTAAACTATATTATTAAAGTATATTATTAAACTATATTATTAAAGTATATTATTAAACTATATTATTAAAGTATATTATTAAACTATATTATTAAAGTATATTATTAAAGTATATTATTAAACTATATTATTAAAGTATATTATTAAACTATATTATTAAACTATATTATTAAACTATAGTATTAAGTATATTATTAAACTATATTATTAAACTATATTATTAAACTATATTATTAAACTATATTTTTAAAGTATATTATTATTATTAAAGTATATTATTAAACTATATTATTCAACTATATTATTAAACTATATTATTAAAGTATATTATTAAACTATAGTATTAAAGTATATTATTAAACTATATTATTAAGTATATTATTAAACTATATTATTAAGTATATTATTAAGTATATTAATAAAGTATATTATTAAACTATATTATTAAGTATATTATTAAACTATATTATTCAACTATATTATTAAAGTATATTATTAAAGTATATTATTAAACTATATTATTAAAGTATATTATTAAAGTATATTATTAAAGTATATTATTAAAGTATATTATTAAAGTATATTATTAAGTATATTATTAAAGTATATTATTAAAGTATATTATTAAAGTATATTATTAAAGTATATTATTAAGTATATTATTAAAGTATATTATTAAAGGATATTATTAAAGGATATTATTCAACTATATTATTAAGTATATTATTAAAGTATATTATTAAACTATATTATTAAGTATATTATTAAGTATATTATTAAACTATATTATTAAACTATATTATTAACTATATTATTAAAGTATATTATTAAAGTATATTATTAAAGTATATTATTCAACTATATTATTAAAGTATATTATTAAAGTATATTATTAAAGTATATTATTAAAGTATATTATTAAAGTATATTATTAAAGTATATTATTAAAGTATATTATTAAGTATAATATTAAAGTATATTATTAAAGTATATTATTAAACTATATTATTAAGTATATTATTAAGTATATTATTAAAGTATATTATTAAAGTATATTATTAACTATATTATTAAAGTATATTATTAAAGTATATTATTAAAGTATATTATTCAACTATATTATTAAAGTATATTATTAAAGTATATTATTAAACTATATTATTCAACTATATTATTAAAGTATATTATTATTATTAAACTATATTATTAAACTATATTATTAAACTATATTATTAAAGTATATTATTAAACTATATTATTAAAGTATATTATTAAACTATATTATTAAACTATATTATTAAACTATATTATTAAGTATATTATTAAGTATATTAAAGTATATTAAAGTATATTATTAAAGTATATTATTAAAGTATATTATTAAAGTATATTATTAAAGTATATTATTAACTATATTATTAAAGTATATTATTAAAGTATATTATTAAAGTATATTATTAAAGTATATTATTAAACTATATTATTAAACTATATTATTAAACTATATTATTAAACTATATTATTAAAGTATATTATTCAACTATATTATTAAAGTATATTAATAAAGTATATTATTAAACTATATTATTAAACTATATTATTAAAGTATATTATTCAAGTATATTATTAAAGTATATTATTAAAGTATATTATTAAACTATATTATTAAAGTATATTATTAAACTATATTATTAAAGTATATTATTAAACTATATTATTAAACTATAGTATTAAAGTATATTATTAAACTATATTATTAAAGTATATTATTAAACTATATTATTAAAGTATATTATTAAACTATATTATTAAAGTATATTATTAAACTATATTATTAAAGTATATTATTAAAGTATATTATTAAACTATATTATTAAAGTATATTATTAAACTATATTATTAAACTATATTATTAAACTATAGTATTAAGTATATTATTAAACTATATTATTAAACTATATTATTAAACTATATTATTAAACTATATTTTTAAAGTATATTATTATTATTAAAGTATATTATTAAACTATATTATTCAACTATATTATTAAACTATATTATTAAAGTATATTATTAAACTATAGTATTAAAGTATATTATTAAACTATATTATTAAGTATATTATTAAACTATATTATTAAGTATATTATTAAGTATATTAATAAAGTATATTATTAAACTATATTATTAAGTATATTATTAAACTATATTATTCAACTATATTATTAAAGTATATTATTAAAGTATATTATTAAACTATATTATTAAAGTATATTATTAAAGTATATTATTAAAGTATATTATTAAAGTATATTATTAAGTATATTATTAAAGTATATTATTAAAGGATATTATTAAAGGATATTATTCAACTATATTATTAACTATATTATTAAAGTATATTATTAAAGTATATTATTAAAGTATATTATTCAACTATATTATTAAAGTATATTATTAAACTATATTATTAAACTATATTATTAAACTATATTATTAAAGTATATTATTCAAGTATATTATTAAAGTATATTATTAAACTATATTATTAAAGTATATTATTAAAGTATATTATTAAAGTATATTATTAAGTGTATTATTAAACTATATTATTAAACTATATTATTAAGTATATTATTAAGTATATTAAAGTATATTATTAAAGTATATTATTAAAGTATATTATTAAAGTATATTATTAAAGTATATTATTAAGTATATTATTAAGTATATTATTAAAGTATATTATTAAAGTATATTATTAAAGTATATTATTCAACTATATTAATAAAGTATATTATTAAACTATATTATTAAACTATATTATTAAACTATAGTATTAAAGTATATTATTCAAGTATATTATTAAAGTATATTATTAAACTATATTATTAAACTATATTATTAAAGTATATTATTAAAGTATATTATTAAGTGTATTATTAAACTATATTATTAAACTATATTATTAAGTATATTATTAAGTATATTATTAAACTATATTATTAAGTATATTATTAAACTATATTATTAAACTATATTATTAAAGTATATTATTAAACTATATTATTAAACTATATTATTAAGTATATTATTAAAGTATATTATTAAAGTATATTATTAAAGTATATTATTAAAGTATATTATTAAAGTATATTATTAAAGTATATTATTAAACTATATTATTAAAGTATATTATTAAACTATATTATTAAAGTATATTAATAAACTATATTATTAAACTATATTATTAAAGTATATTATTAAGTATATTATTAAACTATATTATTAAAGTATATTATTAAAGTATATTATTAAAGTATATTATTAAAGTATATTATTAAAGTATATTATTAAAGTATATTATTAAACTATATTATTAAGTATATTATTAACTATATTATTAAACTATATTATTAAAGTATATTATTAAGTATATTATTAAACTATATTATTAAAGTATATTATTAAAGTATATTATTAAAGTATATTATTAAAGTATATTATTAAAGTATATTATTAAAGTATATTATTAAACTATATTATTAAACTATATTATTAAGTATATTATTAAGTATATTATTAAACTATATTATTAAACTATATTATTAAGTATATTATTAAAGTATATTATTAAAGTATATTATTAAAGTATATTATTAAAGTATATTATTCAACTATATTATTCAAGTATATTATTAAACTATATTATTAAACTATATTATTAAACTATATTATTAAACTATATTATTAAGTATATTATCTATTTTAACATTTGTTAAGTTGGTCACGTGCCAAAAGCGGTGGACAGAAACTGGTCGACAGAAACTGCTGTTGCCCCACAGGGGCAGAAACAAGGCCTTTTAACCAGGCTACTTACACACACTACAACTCGCTTCCAATTCGCAAACCTGGCAACACTGCTCTGTGTTCTCATAGGCCCACCAGGCCCGCCCCCACACTACCTTTCACACTCTCACAATCAGCCATCTTGCTTTTTAGGGCTCTCGCAGGATAACAGACAGAAGGAAGGGGAGAAATTATTGGCTCACTATTTTGCTTATCACTTCTAAATCCCTGTATTTACAAAATAAAACACTCAGCGAATCCCTTAGTTAAATCAACATTGTTCATTGTCACTACTTGGATTGTGCCGAAATATTTACATTACACGTATAGCTTTTGCTATTTTCGCCTGCCAGCCAATGCCGACTACACACGCCTGCACACACACACACACACACACACACACACACACACACACACACACACACACACAGGAATGGCTATACGGCGGCGAGACAGCAGTGCAGAGTTATAATTTTCAGTTTCATTAAATAACTGTCTTTCTCAGCGTGCGCACGTGCGCACACAACATTATTCAAGTGAAATGCGTAACGCCAATATTGGGCTCAACTACGTTCACTTAATGGGGCCAGTCCTTCACAGTGACACACGCGTTAGATGAACCACGCGACCGGGATGGTTTCTACCCCTCAATGTCGTGCATTTGCTGCGCCCTTCTAATGCTGCGCCACGCCTACTCTATACTGCTCCATGCGACTCGAACAGCGTCAGCAGCAGGCTAGCAGCAGCTCCGAGCCTCCGTCAGAAAGGCTGCCCACACCACTGCACAGCCCCACACCCAAATGAATCGAATGAATGAATAAGGCGCTTATATCGCTTTTGCTCAGTGGATGGGACATTTACATTAAAAGCAATCGGATGGACGCGTGGATAACGGCATGGTTGTGTGCAATCGGGAAAGCTTCCATAATCCATATAGCTTCCATGCTAGCTGCTTCAGACACAGGGGAGGGGAGGGAGAAATAGTGCGAAATAGCGCTTATGCAACAATTACCCTTAAAACAAACACCTCAACTCGATGTCATTGTGAATAAGAATTTCGAGCGAAAAAAAGTGTGCGTGTGTGTGTGTGTGTGTGTGTGGGGGGGGGGGGGTGTGTGTGTCGCGTCGCCCTCCAGCTGCAATTGCGAGTGTGCGCTGTGTGCAGGGCACACTACTGAGTTTAAAAACACAGCTGAAACATGAAGTGGAGTCTGTCCAACGACGTCGAGTCTGTGGGGGCTATATGAAGAATTAAATAGCCCCTTTTAGCCCCCATGAGGATTTTCGTGGACATTTTATATTAACATTACAGATTTTCTGGGAATTATTGACACTCTGTGACTCTGTCACAGACTGCATACTAGCGTATTTACACATGCTCTGGAATTCCGCCGGCTGTTCAGAGGTGTTAAAAGTACTCAAATGCTAATCGGGTTTCTTTTGTTTTCACCTAGCCAGGTATTATATGCCTACAGTACAGTGCCCATAGGCGGCGGGTGTGTAAGGCAGCAACACTGACACTTTCAGCGGAGTGACTCGAGAAAAGACCCATATCGTCCAAAATAGGCTAATCAGTCGTTGTCTGTGTATAGGCTAATTCATTGGTAAAAGTATGCTAAATAACTCAATTTTAGACCATTTGGGAAATAAATAAATCCGCGGCGGAAAGTACAATGTGCATGCACACAATATGTAAATAAATAAATGTGTTACATTTTCTTGCATAAACACAAAGAGCTGTTTCCATAACTGCACAAATTATTGCACATAACATGAGTAGCTGTTATAATAACATAATAACATAACATGAGTAGCTCTTTGCCTGCCTGCCTGTCTGTCTGTCCATGAGTAGTTATTTGTCTGTCTGTCAATGAGTAGCTGTCTTACTGTCTGCCTGTCTATGAGTAGCTGTCTGCCTGCCTGTCTATGAGTAGCTGTCTGCCTGCCTGCCTGTCTGTCCAATTGTCCATGAGTAGCTGTCTGTCTGCCTGTCTGAGTAGCTGTCTGCCTGCCTGCCTAATTGTCCATGAGTAGCTGTCTGTCTGCCTGTCTATGAGTAGCTGTCTGCCTGCCTGCCTGCCTAATTGTCCATGAGTAGCTGTCTGTCTGCCTGTCTATGAGTAGCTGTCTGCCTTCCTGCCTGTCCAATTGTCCATGAGTAGCTGTCTGTCTGTCTATGAGTAGCTGTCTGCCTGCCTGCCTGTCCAATTGTCCATGAGTAGCTGTCTGTCTGTCTATGAGTAGCTGTCTGCCTTCCTGCCTGTCCAATTGTCCATGAGTAGCTGTCTGTCTGTCTATGAGTAGCTGTCTGCCTTCATGCCTGCCTGTCCAATTGTCCATGAGTAGCTGTCTGTCTGCCTGTCTATGAGTAGCTGTCTGCCTGCCTGCCTGTCCAATTCTCCATGAGTAGCTGTCTGTCTGCCTGTCTATGAGTAGCTGTCTGCCTGCCTGCCTGTCCAATTCTCCATGAGTAGCTGTCTGTCTGCCTGTCTATGAGTAGCTGTCTGCCTGCCTGTCCAATTCTCCATGAGTAGCTGTCTGTCTGCCTGTCTATGAGTAGCTGTCTGACTGCCTGCCTGTCCAATTATCCATGAGTAGCTGTCTGTCTGCCTGTCTATGAGTAGCTGTCTGCCTGCCTGCCAGCCAGCAAGTTGGTTAACAGAAAATAAATTGTTATGGCTGAGTAAAATAAAATACAATAAACACAATTTGCCTGAAAATAGATTACCCAGCTATGACCTTTTTCATGAAAAAAATGTAGTAGTGATATGGCTGACTGAGTAAAATAAAACAATCTACCTGAAAATAGATAGCTATAAGTGAAGAACTATTAATGGCAGCTGGGTTTCATCATTCAAATAAAATAGAATTCTGTCCGTTTAGCTATAAAATTATGTCAGGGAATAGGGATACACAGTATATGTCTTTCATTTGCATTGCATCTCCCCCCCCCCCCCCCCCCCCGCCCCAAACTTTTATTTTCGTTCGAGTAATAGTACAACTCTAATAGTATTACTTATAATAATGTAATTAAAGATAACTTCATTCAGATTTATTTATTTTTATTTCATTTTCCAGATTTTTTTTTTCTTTTTTTTAGATTTTCATTGGTGGGCCAGTCATAATGGTCCCGCGGGCCTGATGTGGCCCGCGGGCCTGAGGTTGAGTATCACTGCTGTAGCCTACCCAAAGTACCAGTGAAAACATCAACTTATTTTTTTCCACCGCTGTGGGGGGGGGGCCTGCGGGGAGGCGGGGCTGCGGGTAGCCCCCATGAGGATCATCAGAACTATTCGGTTCTGAGTCTGTCAACTCCCGCAATTTCCTTCTTCCCATATTGCGCTGCAACGACACTAGGATTGAGCCCCCCGAAGGGGGGCGAAATTCTAGTTAAACTATATTATTAAAGTATATTATTAAAGTATATTATTAAAGTATATTATTAAAGTATATTATTAAAGTATATTATTAAACTATATTATTAAACTATATTATTAAACTATATTATTAAACTATATTATTAAGTATATTATTAAAGTATATTATTAAAGTATATTATTAAACTATATTATTAAACTATATTATTAAAGTATATTATTAAACTATATTATTAAAGTATATTATTAAAGTATATTATTAAAGTATATTATTAAAGTATATTATTAAAGTATATTATTAAAGTATATTATTAAGTATATTATTAAAGTATATTATTCAACTATATTATTCAACTATATTATTCAACTATATTATTAAAGTAAATTATTAAAGTATATTTTTAAACTATATTATTAAGTATATTATTAAGTATATTATTAAACTATATTATTAAACTATATTATTAAGTATATTATTAAAGTATATTATTAAAGTATATTATTCAAGTATATTATTAAAGTATATTATTAAAGTATATTATTAAAGTATATTATTAAAGTATATTATTCAAGTATATTATTAAAGTATATTATTAAACTATATTATTAAGTATATTATTAAACTATATTATTAAAGTATATAATTAAGTATATTATTAAACTATATTATTAAAGTATATTAATAAACTATATTATTAAAGTATATTTTTAAAGTATATTATTAAAGTATATTATTAAAGTATATTATTAAGTATATTATTAAACTATATTATTAAACTATATTATTAAACTATATTATTAAAGTATATTATTAAAGTATATTATTAAAGTATATTATTAAACTATATTATTAAGTATATTATTAAACTATATTATTAAACTATATTATTAAACTATATTATTAAGTATATTATTAAGTATATTATTAAACTATATTATTAAACTATATTATTAAGTATATTATTAAAGTATATTATTAAAGTATATTATTAAAGTATATTATTCAACTATATTATTAAAGTATATTATTAAAGTATATTATTAAAGTATATTATTAAAGTATATTAATAAACTATATTATTAAACTATATTATTAAAGTATATTATTAAGTATATTATTAAACTATATTATTAAAGTATATTATTAAAGTATATTATTAAAGTATATTATTAAAGTATATTATTAAACTATATTATTAAACTATATTATTAAGTATATTATTAAGTATATTATTAAACTATATTATTAAAGTATATTATTAAGTATATTATTAAACTATATTATTAAAGTATATTATTAAACTATATTATTAAAGTATATTATTAAAGTATATTATTAAAGTAAATTATTAAAGTATATTATTAAACTATATTATTAAGTATATTATTAAGTATATTATTAAACTATATTATTAAACTATATTATTAAGTATATTATTAAACTATATTATTAAAGTATATTATTAAAGTATATTATTAAACTATATTATTCAACTATATTATTAAAGTATATTATTAAACTATATTATTAAACTATATTATTAAACTATATTATTAAGTATATTATTAAAGTATATTATTAAACTATATTATTAAACTATATTATTAAAGTATATTATTAAAGTATATTATTTAAGTATATTATTAAACTATATTATCTAATTTAACATTTGTGGAGTTGGTCACCTGACCAAAAGCGGTTAACAAAACTGGTCGACATGTTCTGTTGCCCCAACACGGGCAGAAACAAGGCCTTTTAACCAGGCTACTTACACACACTACAACTCGCTTACAATTCGCAAACCTGGCAACACTGTTCCGTGTTCTCATAGGCCCTCCAGGCCCGCCCCCACAGCTACTTTTCAGTCTCACAATCGGCCATCTTGCTTTTTACTTCGATGCGCGAGTGGACATTTAATGCAAATACATTAATTATAGCTCCAGCAAGCAAACACAAACACCTCAACTCCATCTCATTGTGAATAAGAATTCCGAGGGGAAAAATAATTTTTGGAACGCCACTTTCACCCAGTATGAAGCTAAATGTGGAAGCCGTGTGTGTCACACCAACACTGGTGACCCAGAGAATCCTGTGCCGATTCTCAGGCATCTGCCCTGAGGCACTGCCTGCGAGTTGGCTCTGCGTGCGCTTTTTCCAACTCTCACTGATTTATCCAGCTCACACGTCAATCACAGTCAGCAGCTCTCAGCCTGCACACACACGCACGTCTGTCTTGCGCACACGCGCACACACACACACATACACACACACACACACACACACACACACAGAGACACAGAATAGGCATGCAGGCTAAGGCGAGTGGCAATTTAATGCAAATAAATTATTTATAGGTCCAGCAAGCAAATCATGATGGTCTGTAGGTCACAATCACATTCCGATTTGAGGGGTTGTGTTTTGTATGACATTTTGGCCAGTAGTTTTATATCTATCTCAGCTTTTGCCTGATAGCACACATGCTAACAGTGCTGACCACAACGTTAGCAGCATTTGATGACAGCTTGCCATAGCAACGTACAGTGTGCGCAGACCTAACGTGAGCTTCTGGGACAGAAACTTGCGTTTTCATGACAGCAGCAGCTGCTGCACCCTGTGATAGATACTGTGCTAAAGATGCTAAAGCAACACAAAACAACATCCACACGCTAAACAAACCAGGGACCAGGGTTGCCACATATCGTGGATGTGAGAGTGAAACAAGCAACCAGGTCTATAAAAATGTTAATAGGCCAGTTCAAAGTAGGTAAATCAGAAATGGTCCGGAAATTAGTCTTAAAATAATCAATTATAGTGTTGACTGTCACACTTTGTTGTCTAATGTTGTTTCAGAGCAGTGGAACTCAAACATTTCCATGTCAAGGACTACCAATAGATAAACAAGTCCAAAGTAGCTTATAATGATCAGACTTGGCAACACTGTCTCTAGGTTGAACGTTCGACTTTACAAGCTCACACATATGAAATATGTTTTTTTGAATCTTCAAACTGAGACATATTTGATGATAATACTGTTAGCACAGTCATCATACTCCAAGAGCATACAAATGGAACCAAATGGACCCTGATTTTCCCAGAGAGCAAATGGTATCAAATGGGGGTCTGTGGCCTAATGCATTTCAAACTGGGGCTTCTTGCTATTATATTCTCTGCATATCTTATCAACTTGGGGTGAATATTTCACCACAATACTTTACTGAATATTTCACAAGAATATAACACAAGAGTCAAATGTACGGTCAAATGTAATCACAATATAGGCTACAGATGTACATATTTATGACACAGTAAAATGTCGAAAATTAGTGCTATCCCCCCCCCCCACACACACACACACACACACACGACAGGCAAGGCTGTTGTTTGCATCGTTAGCAGGCAGCAGCTACCTTGCCACTGCTCTCTGTGACTGTAGTTGTTTCACCATGTTTGCGTATTTATGAGAAATAAAAAACACTTTCTGTTATTGCAACGACACTGGGATGAGCCCGGCGAAGCCGGGCGAAATTCTAGTTAAACTATATTATTAAAGTATATTATTAAAGTATATTATTAAAGTATATTATTAAAGTATATTATTAAAGTATATTATTAAAGTATATTATTAAAGTATATTATTAAGTATATTATTAAAGTATATTATTAAAGTATATTATTAAAGTATATTATTAAACTATATTATTAAACTATATTATTAAACTATATTATTAAAGTATATTATTAAACTATATTATTAAACTATATTATTAAGTATATTATTAAAGTATATTATTAAAGTATATTATTAAACTATATTATTAAGTATATTATTAAAGTATATTATTAAAGTATATTATTAAGTATATTATTAAACTATATTATTAAAGTATATTAATAAAGTATATTAATAAACTATATTATTAAAGTATATTATTAAGTATATTATTAAAGTATATTATTCAACTATATTATTAAAGTATATTATTAAAGTATATTATTAAAGTATATTATTAAACTATATTATTCAACTATATTATTCAACTATATTATTAAACTATATTATTAAAGTATATTATTAAACTATATTATTAAAGTATATTATTAAACTATATTATTAAGTATATTATTAAACTATATTATTAAAGTATATTAATAAAGTATATTAATAAACTATATTATTAAAGTATATTATTAAAGTATATTATGAAAGTATATTATTAAACTATAGTATTAAAGTATATTATTAAACTATATTATTAAAGTATATTATTAAACTATATTATTAAAGTATATTATTAAACTATATTATTAAAGTATATTATTAAACTATATTATTAAAGTATATTATTAAAGTATATTATTAAAGTATATTATTAAACTATATTATTAAACTATATTATTAAACTATATTATTAAGTATATTATTAAACTATATTATTAAACTATATTATTAAACTATATTATTAAACTATATTATTAAACTATATTATTAAACTATATTATTATTATTAAAGTATATTATTAAACTATATTATTCAACTATATTATTAAACTATATTATTAAAGTATATTATTAAACTATAGTATTAAAGTATATTATTAAACTATATTATTAAGTATATTATTAAACTATATTATTAAGTATATTATTAAGTATATTAATAAAGTATATTATTAAACTATATTATTAAGTATATTATTAAACTATATTATTCAACTATATTATTAAAGTATATTATTAAACTATATTATTAAAGTATATTATTAAAGTATATTATTAAAGTATATTATTAAAGTATATTATTAAGTATATTATTAAAGTATATTATTAAAGTATATTATTAAAGTATATTATTAAAGTATATTATTAAAGTATATTATTAAAGTATATTATTAAGTATATTATTAAAGTATATTATTAAAGTATATTATTAAAGTATATTATTAAAGTATATTATTAAGTATATTATTAAAGGATATTATTAAAGGATATTATTCAACTATATTATTAAGTATATTATTAAAGTATATTATTAAACTATATTATTAAGTATATTATTAAGTATATTATTAAAGTATATTATTAAACTATATTATTAACTATATTATTAAAGTATATTATTAAAGTATATTATTAAAGTATATTATTCAACTATATTATTAAAGTATATTATTAAAGTATATTATTAAAGTATATTATTAAACTATATTATTAAACTATATTATTAAAGTATATTATTAAAGTATATTATTAAGTATAATATTAAAGTATATTATTAAAGTATATTATTAAACTATATTATTAAGTATATTATTAAGTATATTATTAAAGTATATTATTAAAGTATATTATTAACTATATTATTAAAGTATATTATTAAAGTATATTATTAAAGTATATTATTCAACTATATTATTAAAGTATATTATTAAAGTATATTATTAAACTATATTATTCAACTATATTATTAAAGTATATTATTAAAGTATATTATTAAACTATATTATTAAACTATATTATTAAACTATATTATTAAAGTATATTATTAAACTATATTATTAAACTATATTATTAAACTATATTATTAAAGTATATTATTAAGTATATTATTAAACTATATTATTAAACTATATTATTAAACTATATTATTAAGTATATTATTAAGTATATTAAAGTATATTAAAGTATATTATTAAAGTATATTATTAAAGTATATTATTAAAGTATATTATTAAAGTATATTATTAAGTATATTATTAAGTATATTATTAAAGTATATTATTAAAGTATATTATTAAAGTATATTATTAAGTATATTATTAAGTATATTATTAAAGTATATTATTAAAGTATATTATTAACTATATTATTAAAGTATATTATTAAAGTATATTATTAAAGTATATTATTCAACTATATAATTAAAGTATATTATTAAAGTATATTATTAAACTATATTATTAAACTATATTATTAAAGTATATTATTAAAGTATATTATTAAAGTATATTATTAAACTATATTATTAAGTATATTATTAAAGTATATTATTAAAGTATATTATTAAGTATATTATTAAACTATATTATTAAAGTATATTAATAAAGTATATTAATAAACTATATTATTAAAGTATATTATTAAGTATATTATTAAAGTATATTATTCAACTATATTATTAAAGTATATTATTAAAGTATATTATTAAACTATATTATTAAACTATATTATTCAACTATATTATTCAACTATATTATTCAACTATATTATTAAACTATATTATTAAACTATATTATTAAAGTATATTATTAAACTATATTATTAAGTATATTATTAAACTATATTATTAAAGTATATTAATAAAGTATATTAATAAACTATATTATTAAAGTATATTATTAAAGTATATTATTAAAGTATATTATTAAACTATAGTATTAAAGTATATTATTAAACTATATTATTAAAGTATATTATTAAACTATATTATTAAAGTATATTATTAAACTATATTATTAAAGTATATTATTAAACTATATTATTAAAGTATATTATTAAAGTATATTATTAAAGTATATTATTAAGTATATTATTAAAGTATATTATTAAAGTATATTATTAAAGTATATTATTAAAGTATATTATTAAAGGATATTATTAAAGGATATTATTCAACTATATTATTAAGTATATTATTAAAGTATATTATTAAACTATATTATTAAGTATATTATTAAGTATATTATTAAAGTATATTATTAAAGTATATTATTAACTATATTATTAAAGTATATTATTAAAGTATATTATTAAAGTATATTATTCAACTATATTATTAAAGTATATTATTAAAGTATATTATTAAAGTATATTATTAAACTATATTATTAAAGTATATTATTAAAGTATATTATTAAAGTATATTATTAAGTATAATATTAAAGTATATTATTAAAGTATATTATTAAACTATAGTATTAAGTATATTATTAAGTATATTATTAAAGTATATTATTAAAGTATATTATTAACTATATTATTAAAGTATATTATTAAAGTATATTATTAAAGTATATTATTCAACTATATTATTAAAGTATATTATTAAAGTATATTATTAAACTATATTATTCAACTATATTATTAAAGTATATTATTAAAGTATATTATTAAAGTATATTATTAAACTATATTATTAAAGTATATTATTAAACTATATTATTAAACTATATTATTAAAGTATATTATTAAGTATATTATTAAACTATATTATTAAACTATATTATTAAACTATATTATTAAGTATATTATTAAGTATATTAAAGTATATAAAAGTATATTATTAAAGTATATTATTAAAGTATATTATTAAAGTATATTATTAAAGTATATTATTAAGTATATTATTAAGTATATTATTAAAGTATATTATTAAAGTATATTATTAAAGTATATTATTAAGTATATTATTAAGTATATTATTAAAGTATATTATTAAAGTATATTATTAACTATATTATTAAAGTATATTATTAAAGTATATTATTAAAGTATATTATTCAACTATATAATTAAAGTATATTATTAAAGTATATTATTAAACTATATTATTAAACTATATTATTAAAGTATATTATTCAAGTATATTATTAAAGTATATTATTAAAGTATATTATTAAACTATATTATTAAAGTATATTATTAAACTATATTATTAAAGTATATTATTAAGTGTATTATTAAACTATATTATTAAACTATATTATTAAGTATATTATTAAGTATATTAAAGTATATTATTAAAGTATATTATTAAAGTATATTATTAAAGTATATTATTAAAGTATATTATTAAAGTATATTATTAAGTATATTATTAAGTATATTATTAAAGTATATTATTAAAGTATATTATTAAAGTATATTATTAAAGTATATTTTTAAGTATATTATTAAGTATATTATTAAACTATATTATTAAGTATATTATTAAACTATATTATTAAACTATATTATTAAAGTATATTATTAAACTATATTATTAAACTATATTATTAAGTATATTATTAAAGTATATTATTAAAGTATATTATTAAACTATATTATTAAAGTATATTATTAAAGTATATTATTAAAGTATATTATTAAACTATATTATTAAAGTATATTATTAAACTATATTATTAAAGTATATTAATAAACTATATTATTAAACTATATTATTAAAGTATATTATTAAGTATATTATTAAACTATATTATTAAAGTATATTATTAAAGTATATTATTAAAGTATATTATTAAAGTATATTATTAAAGTATATTATTAAAGTATATTATTAAGTATATTATTAAGTATATTATTAAACTATATTATTAAAGTATATTATTAAGTATATTATTAAACTATATTATTAAAGTATATTATTAAACTATATTATTAAAGTATATTATTAAAGTATATTATTAAAGTATATTATTAAAGTATATTATTAAAGTATATTATTAAACTATATTATTAAGTATATTATTAAGTATATTATTAAACTATATTATTAAGTATATTATTAAGTATATTATTAAACTATATTATTAAGTATATTATTAAAGTATATTATTCAACTATATTATTAAAGTATATTATTAAACTATATTATTAAACTATATTATTAAACTATATTATTAAGTATATTATTAAACTATATTATTAAACTATATTATTAAGTATATTATTAAAGTATATTATTAAAGTATATTATTAAAGTATATTATTAAACTATATTATTAAACTATATTATTAAACTATATTATTAAACTATATTAATAAACTATATTATTAAACTATATTATTAAAGTATATTATTAAGTATATTATTAAAGTATATTATTAAAGTATATTATTAAAGTATATTATTAAAGTATATTATTAAAGTATATTATTAAACTATATTATTAAGTATATTATTAAAGTATATTATTAAAGTATATTATTAAAGTATATTATTAAGTATATTATTAAAGTATATTATTCAACTATATTATTCAACTATATTATTCAACTATATTATTAAAGTATATTATTAAAGTATATTTTTAAACTATATTATTAAGTATATTATTAAGTATATTATTAAAGTATATTATTAAACTATATTATTAAGTATATTATTAAAGTATATTATTAAAGTATATTATTCAAGTATATTATTAAAGTATATTATTAAAGTATATTATTCAAGTATATTATTCAAGTATATTATTAAAGTATATTATTAAAGTATATTATTAAACTATATTATTAAGTATATTATTAAACTATATTATTAAAGTATATTATTAAGTATATTATTAAACTATATTATTAAAGTATATTAATAAACTATATTATTAAAGTATATTATTAAACTATATTATTAAGTATATTATTAAAGTATATTATTAAACTATATTATTAAGTATATTATTAAGTATATTATTAAACTATATTATTAAGTATATTATTAAGTATATTATTAAACTATATTATTAAGTATATTATTAAAGTATATTATTCAACTATATTATTAAACTATATTATTAAACTATATTATTAAACTATATTATTAAACTATATTATTAAGTATATTATTAAACTATATTATTAAACTATATTATTAAGTATATTATTAAAGTATATTATTAAAGTATATTATTAAAGTATATTATTAAAGTATATTATTAAACTATATTATTAAACTATATTATTAAACTATATTAATAAACTATATTATTAAACTATATTATTAAAGTATATTATTAAGTATATTATTAAAGTATATTATTAAAGTATATTATTAAAGTATATTATTAAAGTATATTATTAAAGTATATTATTAAACTATATTATTAAGTATATTATTAAAGTATATTATTAAAGTATATTATTAAAGTATATTATTAAGTATATTATTAAAGTATATTATTCAACTATATTATTCAACTATATTATTCAACTATATTATTAAAGTATATTATTAAAGTATATTTTTAAACTATATTATTAAGTATATTATTAAGTATATTATTAAAGTATATTATTAAACTATATTATTAAGTATATTATTAAAGTATATTATTAAAGTATATTATTCAAGTATATTATTAAAGTATATTATTAAAGTATATTATTCAAGTATATTATTCAAGTATATTATTAAAGTATATTATTAAAGTATATTATTAAACTATATTATTAAGTATATTATTAAACTATATTATTAAAGTATATTATTAAGTATATTATTAAACTATATTATTAAAGTATATTAATAAACTATATTATTAAAGTATATTATTAAAGTATATTATTAAGTATATTATTAAAGTATATTATTAAGTATATTATTAAACTATATTATTAAAGTATATTATTAAAGTATATTATTAAAGTATATTATTAAAGTATATTATTAAAGTATATTATTAAACTATATTATTAAGTATATTATTAAACTATATTATTAAACTATATTATTAAACTATATTATTAAGTATATTATTAAGTATATTATTAAACTATATTATTAAACTATATTATTAAGTATATTATTAAAGTATATTATTAAAGTATATTATTAAAGTATATTATTCAACTATATTATTAAAGTATATTATTAAAGTATATTATTAAACTATATTATTAAACTATATTAATAAACTATATTATTAAACTATATTATTAAAGTATATTATTAAGTATATTATTAAACTATATTATTAAAGTATATTATTAAAGTATATTATTAAAGTATATTATTAAGTATATTATTAAAGTATATTATTAAAGTATATTATTAAAGTATATTATTAAACTATATTATTAAGTATATTATTAAGTATATTATTAAACTATATTATTAAAGTATATTATTAAGTATATTATTAAACTATATTATTAAAGTATATTATTAAACTATATTATTAAAGTATATTATTAAAGTATATTATTAAAGTATATTATTAAACTATATTATTAAACTATATTATTAAGTATATTATTAAGTATATTATTAAACTATATTATTAAACTATATTATTAAGTATATTATTAAACTATATTATTAAAGTATATTATTAAAGTATATTATTAAACTATATTATTCAACTATATTATTAAAGTATATTATTAAACTATATTATTAAACTATATTATTAAACTATATTATTAAACTATATTATTAAGTATATTATTAAACTATATTATTAAAGTATATTATTAAACTATATTATTAAAGTATATTATTAAAGTATATTATTAAAGTATATTATTAAAGTATATTATTAAACTATATTATTAAACTATATTATTAAACTATATTATTAAACTATATTATTAAAGTATATTATTAAAGTATATTATTAAAGTATATTATTAAACTATATTATTAAGTATATTATTAAAGTATATTATTAAACTATATTATTAAACTATATTATTAAACTATATTATTAAACTATATTATTAAACTATATTATTAAACTATATTATTAAGTATATTATTAAACTATATTATTAAAGTATATTATTAAACTATATTATTAAGTATATTATTAAAGTATATTATTAAGTATATTATTAAACTATATTATTAAAGTATATTAATAAAGTATATTAATAAAGTATATTTTTAAAGTATATTATTAAAGTATATTATTAAAGTATATTATTAAGTATATTATTAAAGTATATTATTAAAGTATATTATTAAAGTATATTATTAAACTATATTATTAAGTATATTATTAAAGTATATTATTAAAGTATATTATTAAACTATATTATTAAGTATATTATTAAGTATATTATTAAACTATATTATTAAACTATATTATTAAGTATATTATTAAAGTATATTATTAAAGTATATTATTAAAGTATATTATTAAACTATATTATTCAACTATATTATTAAAGTATATTATTAAACTATATTATTAAACTATATTATTAAACTATATTATTAAACTATATTATTAAACTATATTATTAAACTATATTATTAAGTATATTATTAAACTATATTATTAAAGTATATTATTAAACTATATTATTAAAGTATATTATTAAACTATATTATTAAAGTATATTATTAAACTATATTATTCAACTATATTATTAAACTATATTATTAAACTATATTATTAAAGTATATTATTAAACTATATTATTAAAGTATATTATTCAACTATATTATTAAAGTATATTATTAAAGTATATTATTAAACTATATTATTAAGTATATTATTAAGTATATTATTAAAGTATATTATTAAAGTATATTATTAAACTATATTATTAAGTATATTATTAAGTATATTATTAAAGTATATTATTCAACTATATTATTAAAGTATATTATTAAAGTATATTATTAAAGTATATTATTAAACTATATTATTCAACTATATTATTAAACTATATTATTAAACTATATTATTAAACTATATTATTAAAGTATATTATTAAACTATATTATTCAACTATATTATTAAAGTATATTATTAAACTATATTATTAAGTATATTATTAAGTATATTATTAAAGTATATTATTAAAGTATATTATTAAACTATATTATTAAGTATATTATTAAGTATATTATTAAAGTATATTATTCAACTATATTATTAAAGTATATTATTAAAGTATATTTTTAAACTATATTATTAAGTATATTATTAAGTATATTATTAAAGTATATTATTAAACTATATTATTAAGTATATTATTAAAGTATATTATTAAAGTATATTATTCAAGTATATTATTAAAGTATATTATTAAAGTATATTATTAAAGTATATTATTAAAGTATATTATTCAAGTATATTATTAAAGTATATTATTAAACTATATTATTAAGTATATTATTAAACTATATTATTAAAGTATATTATTAAGTATATTATTAAACTATATTATTAAAGTATATTAATAAACTATATTATTAAAGTATATTTTTAAAGTATATTATTAAACTATATTATTAAAGTATATTATTAAGTATATTATTAAACTATATTATTAAACTATATTATTAAACTATATTATTAAAGTATATTATTAAAGTATATTATTAAAGTATATTATTAAACTATATTATTAAGTATATTATTAAAGTATATTATTAAACTATATTATTAAACTTTATTATTAAGTATATTATTAAGTATATTATTAAAGTATATTATTCAAGTATATTATTAAAGTATATTATTAAAGTATATTATTAAAGTATATTATTCAAGTATATTATTAAAGTATATTATTAAACTATATTATTAAGTATATTATTAAAGTATATTATTAAAGTATATTATTAAGTATATTATTAAACTATATTATTAAAGTATATTAATAAACTATATTATTAAACTATATTATTAAAGTATATTATTAAACTATATTATTAAGTATATTATTAAAGTATATTATTAAACTATATTATTAAACTATATTATTAAGTATATTATTAAGTATATTATTAAACTATATTATTAAACTATATTATTAAGTATATTATTAAAGTATATTATTAAAGTATATTATTAAACTATATTATTCAAGTATATTATTAAAGTATATTATTAAACTATATTAATAAACTATATTATTAAACTATATTATTAAAGTATATTATTAAGTATATTATTAAACTATATTATTAAAGTATATTATTAAAGTATATTATTAAAGTATATTATTAAAGTATATTATTAAAGTATATTATTAAACTATATTATTAAGTATATTATTAAGTATATTATTAAGTATATTATTAAACTATATTATTAAAGTATATTATTAAGTATATTATTAAACTATATTATTAAAGTATATTATTAAACTATATTATTAAAGTATATTATTAAACTATATTATTAAAGTATATTATTAAAGTATATTATTAAACTATATTATTAAACTATATTATTAAGTATATTATTAAGTATATTATTAAACTATATTATTAAACTATATTATTAAGTATATTATTAAACTATATTATTAAACTATATTATTAAACTATATTATTCAACTATATTATTAAAGTATATTATTAAAGTATATTATTAAACTATATTATTAAACTATATTATTAAGTATATTATTAAAGTATATTATTAAACTATATTATTAAACTATATTATTAAAGTATATTATTAAAGTATATTATTAAAGTATATTATTAAAGTATATTATTAAACTATATTATTAAACTATATTATTAAACTATATTATTAAAGTATATTATTAAAGTATATTATTAAAGTATATTATTAAACTATATTATTAAAGTATATTATTAAACTATATTATTAAGTATATTATTAAAGTATATTATTAAAGTATATTATTAAAGTATATTATTAAACTATATTATTAAACTATATTATTAAACTATATTATTAAAGTATATTATTAAACTATATTATTAAACTATATTATTAAGTATATTATTAAAGTATATTATTAAAGTATATTATTAAACTATATTATTAAACTATATTATTAAACTATATTATTAAACTATATTATTAAGTATATTATTAAACTATATTATTAAAGTATATTATTAAACTATATTATTAAAGTATATTATTAAACTATATTATTAAAGTATATTATTAAACTATATTATTCAACTATATTATTAAACTATATTATTAAACTATATTATTAAAGTATATTATTAAACTATATTATTAAAGTATATTATTAAACTATATTATTAAAGTATATTATTAAAGTATATTATTAAACTATATTATTAAGTATATTATTAAGTATATTATTAAAGTATATTATTAAAGTATATTATTAAACTATATTATTAAAGTATATTATTAAGTATATTATTAAAGTATATTATTCAACTATATTATTAAAGTATATTATTAAAGTATATTATTAAACTATATTATTCAACTATATTATTAAACTATATTATTAAACTATATTATTAAAGTATATTATTAAACTATATTATTAAACTATATTATTAAACTATATTATTAAAGTATATTATTAAACTATATTATTCAACTATATTATTAAAGTATATTATTAAACTATATTATTAAGTATATTATTAAGTATATTATTAAAGTATATTATTAAAGTATATTATTAAACTATATTATTAAGTATATTATTAAGTATATTATTAAAGTATATTATTCAAATATATTATTCAACTATATTATTAAAGTATATTATTAAAGTATATTTTTAAACTATATTATTAAGTATATTATTAAGTATATTATTAAAGTATATTATTAAACTATATTATTAAGTATATTATTAAAGTATATTATTAAAGTATATTATTCAAGTATATTATTAAAGTATATTATTAAACTATATTATTAAGTATATTATTAAACTATATTATTAAAGTATATTATTAAGTATATTATTAAACTATATTATTAAAGTATATTAATAAACTATATTATTAAAGTATATTATTAAAGTATATTATTAAGTATATTATTAAAGTATATTATTAAGTATATTATTAAACTATATTATTAAACTATATTATTAAAGTATATTATTAAAGTATATTATTAAAGTATATTATTAAAGTATATTATTAAACTATATTATTAAGTATATTATTAAACTATATTATTAAACTATATTATTAAACTATATTATTAAGTATATTATTAAGTATATTATTAAACTATATTATTAAACTATATTATTAAGTATATTATTAAAGTATATTATTAAAGTATATTATTAAAGTATATTATTCAACTATATTATTAAAGTATATTATTAAAGTATATTATTAAACTATATTATTAAACTATATTAATAAACTATATTATTAAACTATATTATTAAAGTATATTATTAAACTATATTATTAAAGTATATTATTAAAGTATATTATTAAAGTATATTATTAAACTATATTATTAAACTATATTATTAAACTATATTATTAAACTATATTATTAAGTATATTATTAAAGTATATTATTAAAGTATATTATTAAACTATATTATTAAACTATATTATTAAACTATATTATTAAACTATATTATTAAACTATATTATTAAACTATATTATTAAGTATATTATTAAACTATATTATTAAAGTATATTATTAAACTATATTATTAAGTATATTATTAAAGTATATTATTAAAGTATATTATTAAGTATATTATTAAACTATATTATTAAAGTATATTAATAAAGTATATTAATAAACTATATTAATAAAGTATATTTTTAAAGTATATTATTAAAGTATATTATTAAAGTATATTATTAAGTATATTATTAAAGTATATTATTAAACTATATTATTAAACTATATTATTAAGTATATTATTAAACTATATTATTAAAGTATATTATTAAACTATATTATTAAGTATATTATTAAAGTATATTATTAAAGTATATTATTAAGTATATTATTAAACTATATTATTAAAGTATATTAATAAAGTATATTAATAAACTATATTAATAAAGTATATTTTTAAAGTATATTATTAAAGTATATTATTAAAGTATATTATTAAGTATATTATTAAAGTATATTATTAAAGTATATTATTAAAGTATATTATTAAAGTATATTATTAAACTATATTATTAAGTATATTATTAAAGTATATTATTAAACTATATTATTAAACTATATTATTAAGTATATTATTAAGTATATTATTAAACTATATTATTAAACTATATTATTAAGTATATTATTAAAGTATATTATTAAACTATATTATTAAAGTATATTATTAAACTATATTATTCAACTATATTATTAAAGTATATTATTAAAGTATATTATTAAACTATATTATTAAACTATATTATTAAACTATATTATTAAACTATATTATTAAACTATATTATTAAGTATATTATTAAACTATATTATTAAAGTATATTATTAAACTATATTATTAAAGTATATTATTAAACTATATTATTAAAGTATATTATTAAACTATATTATTCAACTATATTATTAAACTATATTATTAAACTATATTATTAAAGTATATTATTAAACTATATTATTAAAGTATATTATTCAACTATATTATTAAAGTATATTATTAAAGTATA
The DNA here is from genome assembly GCF_963924005.1 of Protomyctophum bolini. Lineage (NCBI taxonomy): Eukaryota > Metazoa > Chordata > Actinopteri > Myctophiformes > Myctophidae > Protomyctophum > Protomyctophum bolini. Next base: position 49,702 of record NW_027666093.1, read on the forward strand.
TTATTAAACTATATTATTAAGTATATTATTAAGTATATTATTAAAGTATATTATTAAAGTATATTATTAAACTATATTATTAAGTATATTATTAAGTATATTATTAAAGTATATTATTCAACTATATTATTAAAGTATATTATTAAAGTATATTATTAAAGTATATTATTAAACTATATTATTCAACTATATTATTAAACTATATTATTAAACTATATTATTAAACTATATTATTAAAGTATATTATTAAACTATATTATTCAACTATATTATTAAAGTATATTATTAAACTATATTATTAAGTATATTATTAAGTATATTATTAAAGTATATTATTAAAGTATATTATTAAACTATATTATTAAGTATATTATTAAGTATATTATTAAAGTATATTATTCAACTATATTATTCAACTATATTATTAAAGTATATTATTAAAGTATATTTTTAAACTATATTATTAAGTATATTATTAAGTATATTATTAAAGTATATTATTAAACTATATTATTAAGTATATTATTAAAGTATATTATTAAAGTATATTATTCAAGTATATTATTAAAGTATATTATTAAAGTATATGTTTAAAGTATATTATTAAAGTATATTATTAAAGTATATTATTAAAGTATATTATTAAGTATATTATTAAACTATATTATTAAAGTATATTATTAAACTATATTATTAAAGTATATTATTAAAGTATATTATTAAAGTATATTATTAAAGTATATTATTAAAGTATATTATTAAAGGTGATATAGGCAAGTTTTCAGCCAAAAATCAACATATTTATCTATCTATATTTGTGGCCTTATTCCCTCTATCTTCCCCTATATTTTGATGCTGAGCTGCTGCCCTGTAGACATACACTCTCCCTTTGTCTCCCTCTATGTGTTTGTATCTGTTTATATCCACTGTTGTTTATGTCGCGGGACGGAAGCGTCGTGTTGGGAGGAGGGTCTGTGTGGGGGGTGACGCGGAGTCTTAGCCAATTGCAGCGCGAGGCTGTGACTGTGTGTTCGACCCGGCAGCAGTATTATAATGAAAACGCAATGCGATTTCATTGCAACTTGCAATGAAATCGCATTGGTGAAACTAAGATATGGGGATAATATTATACTTGCAATTTGCAAGTATAATATTATCCCCATATCTTAGTTTCACCATTGTTCATGTGAAATAGTATGTTTATGATGTAATATGTAAGCCTGTTGAAATTATGAGAATCGCTATGTATAGCGCATGGTTTGGTGGTCCGGCCGGCTTGAAGCTTGCATTCAACCCGTGCTCGCCAACGGTGACAAGCCGTCGCTGATCATCATAGCGATGAATAACCGTGGACAAAGTAGTTCACATGAACGATGCTGTAGTGGCTGGGGCATTTGAGGGGCAATATGTTTTATATGCACGATTACAAATGAAAGATAATTGAATTGAGAGCCAGTGAGTCTGCTCCACTACTTCCTACTTCCTCATTTGCGGGACTCGTCGTGTCAGTCTTGTGATATTGTGATTACGCTACAGTTACCATTAAAAAAACATGTCAACTCAATGTCATTGTTGTAACTATGATATCGATAGAAATTCATAATTTTTTAATGTCATATTTAGCCATACGAGCGCAATATCCATAGCGTCCCTCCCAGCAGCAACAACAACCCCATAGCCTGAAGTGACCTGGCTCAGCCAATAGAATGACGGGGGGAGTGGGGTGGAGCTAGATTTTAATTTGTTTGGAAACACTCGATCAATTCTGTGTACAAACACTGAAAACTTGCCTATATCACCTTTAAACTATATTATTAAGTATATTATTAAGTATATTATTAAACTATATTATTAAACTATATTATTAAGTATATTATTAAACTATATTATTAAAGTATATTATTAAAGTATATTATTAAACTATATTATTAAACTATATTATTAAGTATATTATTAAAGTATATTATTAAACTATATTATTAAACTATATTATTAAACTATATTATTAAACTATATTATTAAACTATATTATTAAACTATATTATTAAACTATATTATTAAACTATATTATTAAGTATATTATTAAACTATATTATTAAAGTATATTATTAAACTATATTATTAAGTATATTATTAAAGTATATTATTAAAGTATATTATTAAGTATATTATTAAACTATATTATTAAAGTATATTAATAAAGTATATTAATAAACTATATTAATAAAGTATATTTTTAAAGTATATTATTAAAGTATATTATTAAAGTATATTATTAAGTATATTATTAAAGTATATTATTAAAGTATATTATTAAAGTATATTATTAAAGTATATTATTAAAGTATATTATTAAGTATATTATTAAAGTATATTATTAAACTATATTATTAAACTATATTATTAAGTATATTATTAAGTATATTATTAAACTATATTATTAAACTATATTATTAAGTATATTATTAAAGTATATTATTAAAGTATATTATTAAAGTATATTATTAAACTATATTATTAAAGTATATTATTAAAGTATATTATTAAACTATATTATTAAACTATATTATTAAACTATATTATTAAACTATATTATTAAGTATATTATTAAACTATATTATTAAAGTGTATTATTAAACTATATTATTAAAGTATATTATTAAACTATATTATTAAAGTATATTATTAAACTATATTATTCAACTATATTATTAAACTATATTATTAAACTATATTATTAAACTATATTATTAAACTATATTATTAAAGTATATTATTCAACTATATTATTAAAGTATATTATTAAAGTATATTATTAAACTATATTATTAAGTATATTATTAAGTATATTATTAAAGTATATTATTAAAGTATATTATTAAACTATATTATTAAGTATATTATTAAGTATATTATTAAAGTATATTATTCAACTATATTATTAAAGTATATTATTAAAGTATATTATTAAAGTATATTATTAAACTATATTATTCAACTATATTATTAAACTATATTATTAAACTATATTATTAAACTATATTATTAAAGTATATTATTAAACTATATTATTCAACTATATTATTAAAGTATATTATTAAACTATATTATTAAGTATATTATTAAGTATATTATTAAAGTATATTATTAAAGTATATTATTAAACTATATTATTAAGTATATTATTAAGTATATTATTAAAGTATATTATTCAACTATATTATTCAACTATATTATTAAAGTATATTATTAAAGTATATTTTTAAACTATATTATTAAGTATATTATTAAGTATATTATTAAAGTATATTATTAAACTATATTATTAAGTATATTATTAAAGTATATTATTAAAGTATATTATTCAAGTATATTATTAAAGTATATTATTAAAGTATATTATTAAAGTATATTATTAAAGTATATTATTCAAGTATATTATTAAAGTATATTATTAAACTATATTATTAAGTATATTATTAAACTATATTATTAAAGTATATTATTAAGTATATTATTAAACTATATTATTAAAGTATATTAATAAACTATATTATTAAAGTATATTTTTAAAGTATATTATTAAACTATATTATTAAAGTATATTATTAAGTATATTATTAAACTATATTATTAAACTATTTTATTAAACTATATTATTAAAGTATATTATTAAAGTATATTATTAAAGTATATTATTAAACTATATTATTAAGTATATTATTAAAGTATATTATTAAACTATATTATTAAACTTTATTATTAAGTATATTATTAAGTATATTATTAAAGTATATTATTCAAGTATATTATTAAAGTATATTATTAAAGTATATTATTAAAGTATATTATTAAAGTATATTATTCAAGTATATTATTAAAGTATATTATTAAACTATATTATTAAGTATATTATTAAACTATATTATTAAAGTATATTATTAAGTATATTATTAAACTATATTATTAAAGTATATTAATAAACTATATTATTAAAGTATATTTTTAAAGTATATTATTAAAGTATATTATTAAAGTATATTATTAAGTATATTATTAAACTATATTATTAAAGTATATTATTAAAGTATATTATTAAAGTATATTATTAAAGTATATTATTAAACTATATTATTAAGTATATTATTAAAGTATATTATTAAACTATATTATTAAACTATATTATTAAGTATATTATTAAGTATATTATTAAACTATATTATTAAACTATATTATTAAGTATATTATTAAAGTATATTATTAAAGTATATTATTAAACTATATTATTAAGTATATTATTAAGTATATTATTAAAGTATATTATTAAAGTATATTATTAAACTATATTATTAAGTATATTATTAAGTATATTATTAAAGTATATTATTCAACTATATTATTAAAGTATATTATTAAAGTATATTATTAAACTATATTATTCAACTATATTATTAAACTATATTATTAAACTATATTATTAAGTATATTATTAAACTATATTATTAAACTATATTATTAAACTATATTATTAAAGTATATTATTAAACTATATTATTCAACTATATTATTAAAGTATATTATTAAACTATATTATTAAGTATATTATTAAGTATATTATTAAAGTATATTATTAAAGTATATTATTAAACTATATTATTAAGTATATTATTAAGTATATTATTAAAGTATATTATTCAAATATATTATTCAACTATATTATTAAAGTATATTATTAAAGTATATTTTTAAACTATATTATTAAGTATATTATTAAGTATATTATTAAAGTATATTATTAAACTATATTATTAAGTATATTATTAAAGTATATTATTAAAGTATATTATTCAAGTATATTATTAAAGTATATTATTAAACTATATTATTAAGTATATTATTAAACTATATTATTAAAGTATATTATTAAGTATATTATTAAACTATATTATTAAAGTATATTAATAAACTATATTATTAAAGTATATTATTAAAGTATATTATTAAGTATATTATTAAAGTATATTATTAAGTATATTATTAAACTATATTATTAAACTATATTATTAAAGTATATTATTAAACTATATTATTAAAGTATATTATTAAAGTATATTATTAAACTATATTATTAAGTATATTATTAAACTATATTATTAAAGTATATTATTAAAGTATATTATTAAACTATATTATTAAACTATATTAATAAACTATATTATTAAACTATATTATTAAAGTATATTATTAAGTATATTATTAAACTATATTATTAAAGTATATTATTAAAGTATATTATTAAAGTATATTATTAAAGTATATTATTAAGTATATTATTAAACTATATTATTAAAGTATATTATTAAAGTATATTATTAAAGTATATTATTAAAGTATATTATTATTCTATATTATTAAGTATATTATTAAGTATATTATTAAACTATATTATTAAAGTATATTATTAAGTATATTATTAAACTATATTATTAAAGTATATTATTAAACTATATTATTAAAGTATATTATTAAAGTATATTATTAAACTATATTATTAAACTATATTATTAAGTATATTATTAAGTATATTATTAAACTATATTATTAAACTATATTATTAAGTATATTATTAAAGTATATTATTAAAGTATATTATTAAAGTATATTATTCAACTATATTATTAAAGTATATTATTAAAGTATATTATTAAACTATATTATTAAACTATATTAATAAACTATATTATTAAACTATATTATTAAAGTATATTATTAAGTATATTATTAAACTATATTATTAAAGTATATTATTAAAGTATATTATTAAAGTATATTATTAAAGTATATTATTATTCTATATTATTAAGTATATTATTAAGTATATTATTAAACTATATTATTAAAGTATATTATTAAGTATATTATTAAACTATATTATTAAAGTATATTATTAAACTATATTATTAAAGTATATTATTAAAGTATATTATTAAACTATATTATTAAACTATATTATTAAGTATATTATTAAGTATATTATTAAACTATATTATTAAACTATATTATTAAGTATATTATTAAACTATATTATTAAAGTATATTATTAAAGTATATTATTAAACTATATTATTCAACTATATTATTAAAGTATATTATTAAACTATATTATTAAACTATATTATTAAACTATATTATTAAACTATATTATTAAGTATATTATTAAACTATATTATTAAAGTATATTATTAAACTATATTATTAAAGTATATTATTAAAGTATATTATTAAAGTATATTATTAAACTATATTATTAAACTATATTATTAAACTATATTATTAAACTATATTATTAAAGTATATTATTAAAGTATATTATTAAAGTATATTATTAAACTATATTATTAAGTATATTATTAAAGTATATTATTAAAGTATATTATTAAAGTATATTATTAAAGTATATTATTCAAGTATATTATTAAAGTATATTATTAAACTATATTATTAAGTATATTATTAAACTATATTATTAAAGTATATTATTAAGTATATTATTAAACTATATTATTAAAGTATATTAATAAACTATATTATTAAAGTATATTTTTAAAGTATATTATTAAACTATATTATTAAAGTATATTATTAAGTATATTATTAAACTATATTATTAAACTATTTTATTAAACTATATTATTAAAGTATATTATTAAAGTATATTATTAAAGTATATTATTAAACTATATTATTAAGTATATTATTAAAGTATATTATTAAACTATATTATTAAACTTTATTATTAAGTATATTATTAAGTATATTATTAAAGTATATTATTCAAGTATATTATTAAAGTATATTATTAAAGTATATTATTAAAGTATATTATTAAAGTATATTATTCAAGTATATTATTAAAGTATATTATTAAACTATATTATTAAGTATATTATTAAACTATATTATTAAAGTATATTATTAAGTATATTATTAAACTATATTATTAAAGTATATTAATAAACTATATTATTAAAGTATATTTTTAAAGTATATTATTAAAGTATATTATTAAAGTATATTATTAAGTATATTATTAAACTATATTATTAAAGTATATTATTAAAGTATATTATTAAAGTATATTATTAAAGTATATTATTAAACTATATTATTAAGTATATTATTAAAGTATATTATTAAACTATATTATTAAACTATATTATTAAGTATATTATTAAGTATATTATTAAACTATATTATTAAACTATATTATTAAGTATATTATTAAAGTATATTATTAAAGTATATTATTAAACTATATTATTAAGTATATTATTAAGTATATTATTAAAGTATATTATTAAAGTATATTATTAAACTATATTATTAAGTATATTATTAAGTATATTATTAAAGTATATTATTCAACTATATTATTAAAGTATATTATTAAAGTATATTATTAAACTATATTATTCAACTATATTATTAAACTATATTATTAAACTATATTATTAAAGTATATTATTAAACTATATTATTAAACTATATTATTAAACTATATTATTAAAGTATATTATTAAACTATATTATTCAACTATATTATTAAAGTATATTATTAAACTATATTATTAAACTATATTATTAAGTATATTATTAAAGTATATTATTAAAGTATATTATTAAAGTATATTATTAAGTATATTATTAAAGTATATTATTAAAGTATATTATTAAGTATATTATTAAACTATATTATTAAAGTATATTAATAAAGTATATTAATAAACTATATTATTAAAGTATATTATTAAGTATATTATTAAAGTATATTATTCAACTATATTATTAAAGTATATTATTAAAGTATATTATTAAACTATATTATTCAACTATATTATTCAACTATATTATTAAACTATATTATTAAACTATATTATTAAACTATATTATTAAAGTATATTATTAAACTATATTATTAAGTATATTATTAAACTATATTATTAAAGTATATTAATAAAGTATATTAATAAACTATATTATTAAAGTATATTATTAAAGTATATTATTAAACTATATTATTAAACTATAGTATTAAAGTATATTATTAAACTATATTATTAAAGTATATTATTAAACTATATTATTAAAGTATATTATTAAACTATATTATTAAAGTATATTATTAAACTATATTATTAAAGTATATTATTAAACTATATTATTAAAGTATATTATTAAACTATATTATTAAACTATATTATTAAACTATATTATTAAACTATATTATTAAACTATATTATTAAAGTATATTATTAAACTATATTATTAAACTATATTATTAAACTATATTATTAAACTATATTATTATTATTAAAGTATATTATTAAACTATATTATTCAACTATATTATTAAACTATATTATTAAACTATATTATTAAACTATAGTATTAAAGTATATTATTAAACTATATTATTAAGTATATTATTAAACTATATTATTAAGTATATTATTAAGTATATTAATAAAGTATATTATTAAACTATATTATTAAGTATATTATTAAACTATATTATTCAACTATATTATTAAAGTATATTATTAAATTATATTATTAAACTATATTATTAAACTATATTATTAAACTATATTATTAAAGTATATTATTAAAGTATATTATTAAAGTATATTATTAAGTATATTATTAAAGTATATTATTAAAGTATATTATTAAAGTATATTATTAAAGTATATTATTAAGTATATTATTAAAGTATATTATTAAAGGATATTATTAAAGGATATTATTCAACTATATTATTAAGTATATTATTAAAGTATATTATTAAACTATATTATTAAGTATATTATTAAGTATATTATTAAAGTATATTATTAAACTATATTATTAACTATATTATTAAAGTATATTATTAAAGTATATTATTAAAGTATATTATTCAACTATATTATTAAAGTATATTATTAAAGTATATTATTAAACTATATTATTAAGTATATTATTAAGTATATTATTAAAGTATATTATTAAAGTATATTATTAACTATATTATTAAAGTATATTATTAAAGTATATTATTAAAGTATATTATTCAACTATATTATTAAAGTATATTATTAAAGTATATTATTAAAGTATATTATTCAACTATATTATTAAAGTATATTATTAAAGTATATTATTAAACTATATTATTAAACTATATTATTAAAGTATATTATTAAACTATATTATTAAACTATATTATTAAAGTATATTATTAAGTATATTATTAAACTATATTATTAAACTATATTATTAAACTATATTATTAAACTATATTATTAAGTATATTAAAGTATATTATTAAAGTATATTATTAAAGTATATTATTAAAGTATATTATTAAAGTATATTATTAAAGTATATTATTAAGTATATTATTAAGTATATTATTAAAGTATATTATTAAAGTATATTATTAAAGTATATTATTAAGTATATTATTAAGTATATTATTAAAGTATATTATTAAAGTATATTATTAACTATATTATTAAAGTATATTATTAAAGTATATTATTAAAGTATATTATTCAACTATATTATTAAAGTATATTATTAAAGTATATTATTAAACTATATTATTAAACTATATTATTAAACTATATTATTAAACTATATTATTAAACTATATTATTAAACTATATTATTAAAGTATATTATTAAACTATATTATTAAGTATATTATTAAAGTATATTATTAAAGTATATTATTAAAGTATATTATTAAAGTATATTATTAAACTATATTATTAAACTATATTATTAAACTATATTATTAAAGTATATTATTAAACTATATTATTAAACTATATTATTAAGTATATTATTAAAGTATATTATTAAAGTATATTATTAAAGTATATTATTAAGTATATTATTAAAGTATATTATTAAAGTATATTATTAAGTATATTATTAAACTATATTATTAAAGTATATTAATAAAGTATATTAATAAACTATATTATTAAAGTATATTATTAAGTATATTATTAAAGTATATTATTCAACTATATTATTAAAGTATATTATTAAAGTATATTATTAAACTATATTATTCAACTATATTATTCAACTATATTATTAAACTATATTATTAAACTATATTATTAAAGTATATTATTAAAGTATATTATTAAACTATATTATTAAGTATATTATTAAACTATATTATTAAAGTATATTAATAAAGTATATTAATAAACTATATTATTAAAGTATATTATTAAAGTATATTATTAAACTATATTATTAAACTATAGTATTAAAGTATATTATTAAACTATATTATTAAAGTATATTATTAAACTATATTATTAAAGTATATTATTAAACTATATTATTAAAGTATATTATTAAACTATATTATTAAACTATATTATTAAACTATATTATTAAACTATATTATTAAACTATATTATTAAACTATATTATTAAACTATATTATTAAACTATATTATTAAACTATATTATTAAAGTATATTATTAAACTATATTATTAAACTATATTATTAAACTATATTATTATTATTAAAGTATATTATTAAAGTATATTATTCAACTATATTATTAAACTATATTATTAAACTATATTATTAAACTATAGTATTAAAGTATATTATTAAACTATATTATTAAGTATATTATTAAACTATATTATTAAGTATATTATTAAGTATATTAATAAAGTATATTATTAAACTATATTATTAAGTATATTATTAAACTATATTATTCAACTATATTATTAAAGTATATTATTAAATTATATTATTAAACTATATTATTAAACTATATTATTAAAGTATATTATTAAAGTATATTATTAAAGTATATTATTAAAGTATATTATTAAGTATATTATTAAAGTATATTATTAAAGTATATTATTAAAGTATATTATTAAAGTATATTATTAAGTATATTATTAAAGTATATTATTAAAGGATATTATTAAAGGATATTATTCAACTATATTATTAAGTATATTATTAAAGTATATTATTAAACTATATTATTAAGTATATTATTAAGTATATTATTAAAGTATATTATTAAACTATATTATTAACTATATTATTAAAGTATATTATTAAAGTATATTATTAAAGTATATTATTCAACTATATTATTAAAGTATATTATTAAAGTATATTATTAAACTATATTATTAAGTATATTATTAAGTATATTATTAAAGTATATTATTAAAGTATATTATTAACTATATTATTAAAGTATATTATTAAAGTATATTATTAAAGTATATTATTCAACTATATTATTAAAGTATATTATTAAAGTATATTATTAAACTATATTATTCAACTATATTATTAAAGTATATTATTAAAGTATATTATTAAACTATATTATTAAACTATATTATTAAAGTATATTATTAAACTATATTATTAAACTATATTATTAAAGTATATTATTAAGTATATTATTAAACTATATTATTAAACTATATTATTAAACTATATTATTAAACTATATTATTAAGTATATTAAAGTATATTATTAAAGTATATTATTAAAGTATATTATTAAAGTATATTATTAAAGTATATTATTAAAGTATATTATTAAGTATATTATTAAGTATATTATTAAAGTATATTATTAAAGTATATTATTAAAGTATATTATTAAGTATATTATTAAGTATATTATTAAAGTATATTATTAAAGTATATTATTAACTATATTATTAAAGTATATTATTAAAGTATATTATTAAAGTATATTATTCAACTATATTATTAAAGTATATTATTAAACTATATTATTAAACTATATTATTAAACTATATTATTAAAGTATATTATTCAAGTATATTATTAAAGTATATTATTAAAGTAATTTATTAAACTATATTATTAAAGTATATTATTAAAGTATATTATTAAAGTATATTATTAAGTGTATTATTAAACTATATTATTAAACTATATTATTAAGTATATTATTAAGTATATTAAAGTATATTATTAAAGTATATTATTAAAGTATATTATTAAAGTATATTATTAAAGTATATTATTAAAGTATATTATTAAGTATATTATTAAGTATATTATTAAAGTATATTATTAAAGTATATTATTAAAGTATATTATTAAAGTATATTTTTAAGTATATTATTAAGTATATTATTAAACTATATTATTAAGTATATTATTAAACTATATTATTAAACTATATTATTAAAGTATATTATTAAACTATATTATTAAGTATATTATTAAAGTATATTATTAAAGTATATTATTAAACTATATTATTAAAGTATATTATTAAAGTATATTATTAAGTATATTATTAAAGTATATTATTAAAGTATATTATTAAACTATATTATTAAAGTATATTAATAAACTATATTATTAAACTATATTATTAAGTATATTATTAAACTATATTATTAAACTATATTATTAAAGTATATTATTAAAGTATATTATTATAGTATATTATTAAAGTATATTATTAAAGTATATTATTAAACTATATTATTAAGTATATTATTAAGTATATTATTAAACTATATTATTAAAGTATATTATTAAGTATATTATTAAACTATATTATTAAAGTATATTATTAAACTATATTATTAAAGTATATTATTAAACTATATTATTAAAGTATATTATTAAAGTATATTATTAAACTATATTATTAAACTATATTATTAAGTATATTATTAAGTATATTATTAAACTATATTATTAAGTATATTATTAAACTATATTATTAAAGTATATTATTAAAGTATATTATTAAACTATATTATTCAACTATATTATTAAAGTATATTATTAAAGTATATTATTAAACTATATTATTAAACTATATTATTAAGTATATTATTAAACTATATTATTAAACTATATTATTAAGTATATTATTAAAGTATATTATTAAAGTATATTATTAAACTATATTATTAAACTATATTATTAAACTATATTATTAAAGTATATTATTAAACTATATTAATAAACTATATTATTAAAGTATATTATTAAAGTATATTATTAAGTATATTATTAAACTATATTATTAAAGTATATTATTAAAGTATATTATTAAAGTATATTATTAAAGTATATTATTAAAGTATATTATTAAACTATATTATTAAGTATATTATTAAAGTATATTATTAAAGTATATTATTAAAGTATATTATTAAGTATATTATTAAAGTATATTATTCAACTATATTATTCAACTATATTATTCAACTATATTATTAAAGTATATTATTAAAGTATATTTTTAAACTATATTATTAAGTAAATTATTAAGTATATTATTAAAGTATATTATTAAACTATATTATTAAGTATATTATTAAAGTATATTATTAAAGTATATTATTCAAGTATATTATTAAAGTATATTATTAAAGTATATTATTAAAGTATATTATTCAAGTATATTATTAAAGTATATTATTAAACTATATTATTAAGTATATTATTAAACTATATTATTAAAGTATATTATTAAGTATATTATTAAACTATATTATTAAAGTATATTAATAAACTATATTATTAAAGTATATTATTAAAGTATATTATTAAGTATATTATTAAAGTATATTATTAAGTATATTATTAAACTATATTATTAAACTATATTATTAAACTATATTATTAAAGTATATTATTAAAGTATATTATTAAACTATATTATTAAGTATATTATTAAACTATATTATTAAACTATATTATTAAAGTATATTATTAAGTATATTATTAAGTATATTATTAAACTATATTATTAAACTATATTATTAAGTATATTATTAAAGTATATTATTAAAGTATATTATTAAAGTATATTATTCAACTATATTATTAAAGTATATTATTAAAGTATATTATTAAACTATATTATTAAACTATATTATTAAACTATATTAATAAACTATATTATTAAACTATATTATTAAAGTATATTATTAAGTATATTATTAAACTATATTATTAAAGTATATTATTAAAGTATATTATTAAAGTATATTATTAAAGTATATTATTAAAGTATATTATTAAAGTATATTATTAAAGTATATTATTAAACTATATTATTAAGTATATTATTAAGTATATTATTAAACTATATTATTAAAGTATATTATTAAGTATATTATTAAACTATATTATTAAAGTATATTATTAAACTATATTATTAAAGTATATTATTAAACTATATTATTAAACTATATTATTAAACTATATTATTAAACTATATTATTAAGTATATTATTAAACTATATTATTAAAGTATATTATTAAGTATATTATTAAACTATATTATTAAAGTATATTAATAAACTATATTATTAAAGTATATTATTAAAGTATATTATTAAAGTATATTATTAAAGTATATTATTAAACTATATTATTAAACTATATTATTAAGTATATTATTAAACTATATTATTAAAGTATATTATTAAAGTATATTATTAAAGTATATTATTAAAGTATATTATTAAAGTATATTATTAAAGTATATTATTAAACTATATTATTAAACTATATTATTAAACTATATTATTAAACTATATTATTAAGTATATTATTAAACTATATTATTAAAGTATATTATTAAACTATATTATTAAAGTATATTATTAAACTATATTATTAAAGTATATTATTAAAGTATATTATTAAAGTATATTATTAAACTATATTATTAAACAATATTATTAAAGTATATTATTAAACTATATTATTAAACTATATTATTAAACTATATTATTAAACTATATTATTAAGTATATTATTAAAGTATATTATTAAAGTATATTATTAAACTATATTATTAAGTATATTATTAAAGTATATTATTAAAGTATATTATTAAGTATATTATTAAACTATATTATTAAAGTATATTAATAAAGTATATTAATAAACTATATTATTAAAGTATATTTTTAAAGTATATTATTAAAGTATATTATTAAAGTATATTATTAAGTATATTATTAAAGTATATTATTAAAGTATATTATTAAAGTATATTATTAAGTATATTATTAAACTATATTATTAAAGTATATTATTAAACTATATTATTCAACTATATTATTAAAGTATATTATTAAAGTATATTATTAAACTATATTATTAAACTATATTATTAAACTATATTATTAAACTATATTATTAAACTATATTATTAAGTATATTATTAAACTATATTATTAAACTATATTATTAAAGTATATTATTAAAGTATATTATTAAACTATATTATTAAAGTATATTATTCAACTATATTATTAAACTATATTATTAAACTATATTATTAAACTATATTATTAAACTATATTATTAAACTATATTATTCAACTATATTATTAAAGTATATTATTAAAGTATATTATTAAAGTATATTATTAAGTATATTATTAAGTATATTATTAAAGTATATTATTAAAGTATATTATTAAACTATATTATTAAGTATATTATTAAGTATATTATTAAAGTATATTATTCAACTATATTATTAAAGTATATTATTAAAGTATATTATTAAAGTATATTATTAAACTATATTATTCAACTATATTATTAAACTATATTATTAAACTATATTATTAAAGTATATTATTAAACTATATTATTAAACTATATTATTCAACTATATTATTAAAGTATATTATTAAAGTATATTATTAAACTATATTATTAAGTATATTATTAAGTATATTATTAAAGTATATTATTAAAGTATATTATTAAACTATATTATTAAGTATATTATTAAGTATATTATTAAAGTATATTATTCAACTATATTATTCAACTATATTATTCAACTATATTATTAAAGTATATTATTAAAGTATATTTTTAAACTATATTATTAAGTATATTATTAAGTATATTATTAAAGTATATTATTAAACTATATTATTAAGTATATTATTAAAGTATATTATTAAAGTATATTATTCAAGTATATTATTAAAGTATATTATTAAAGTATATTATTAAAGTATATTATTAAAGTATATTATTCAAGTATATTATTAAAGTATATTATTAAACTATATTATTAAGTATATTATTAAACTATATTATTAAAGTATATTATTAAGTATATTATTAAACTATATTATTAAAGTATATTAATAAACTATATTATTAAAGTATATTATTAAAGTATATTATTAAAGTATATTATTAAAGTATATTATTAAAGTATATTATTAAACTATATTATTAAGTATATTATTAAAGTATATTATTAAAGTATATTATTAAAGTATATTATTAAAGTATATTATTAAAGTATATTATTAAACTATATTATTAAACTATATTATTATACTATATTATTAAACTATATTATTAAGTATATTATTAAAGTATATTATTAAAGTATATTATTAAACTATATTATTAAGTATATTATTAAAGTATATTATTAAAGTATATTATTAAGTATATTATTAAACTATATTAATAAAGTATATTAATAAACTATATTATTAAAGTATATTATTAAGTATATTATTAAAGTATATTATTAAAGTATATTATTAAGTATATTATTAAAGTATATTATTAAAGTATATTATTAAGTATATTATTAAAGTATATTATTAAAGTATATTATTAAACTATATTATTAAAGTATATTATTAAGTATATTATTAAACTATATTATTAAAGTATATTATTAAACTATATTATTAAACTATATTATTCAACTATATTATTAAACTATATTATTAAACTATATTATTAAACTATATTATTAAACTATATTATTAAACTATATTATTAAACTATATTATTAAGTATATTATTAAACTATATTATTAAACTATATTATTAAAGTATATTATTAAACTATATTATTAAACTATATTATTAAAGTATATTATTAAACTATATTATTCAACTATATTATTAAACTATATTATTAAACTATATTATTAAAGTATATTATTAAACTATATTATTAAACTATATTATTCAACTATATTATTAAAGTATATTATTAAAGTATATTATTAAAGTATATTATTAAGTATATTATTAAGTATATTATTAAAGTATATTATTAAAGTATATTATTAAACTATATTATTAAGTATATTATTAAGTATATTATTAAAGTACATTATTCAACTATATTATTAAAGTATATTATTAAAGTATATTATTAAACTATATTATTAAACTATATTATTCAACTATATTATTAAACTATATTATTAAACTATATTATTAAACTATATTATTAAACTATATTATTCAACTATATTATTAAAGTATATTATTAAAGTATATTATTAAACTATATTATTAAGTATATTATTAAGTATATTATTAAAGTATATTATTAAAGTATATTATTAAAGTATATTATTAAGTATATTATTAAGTATATTATTAAAGTATATTATTCAACTATATTATTCAACTATATTATTCAACTATATTATTAAAGTATATTATTAAAGTATATTTTTAAACTATATTATTAAGTATATTATTAAGTATATTATTAAAGTATATTATTAAACTATATTATTAAGTATATTATTAAAGTATATTATTAAAGTATATTATTCAAGTATATTATTAAAGTATATTATTAAAGTATATTATTAAAGTATATTATTCAAGTATATTATTAAAGTATATTATTAAACTATATTATTAAGTATATTATTAAACTATATTATTAAAGTATATTATTAAGTATATTATTAAACTATATTATTAAAGTATATTAATAAACTATATTATTAAAGTATATTTTTAAAGTATATTATTAAACTATATTATTAAAGTATATTATTAAGTATATTATTAAACTATATTATTAAACTATATTATTAAAGTATATTATTAAAGTATATTATTAAACTATATTATTAAACTATATTATTAAACTATATTATTAAGTATATTATTAAAGTATATTATTCAACTATATTATTCAACTATATTATTCAACTATATTATTAAAGTATATTATTAAAGTATATTATTAAACTATATTATTAAACTATATTAATAAACTATATTATTAAACTATATTATTAAAGTATATTATTAAGTATATTATTAAACTATATTATTAAAGTATATTATTAAAGTATATTATTAAAGTATATTATTAAAGTATATTATTAAAGTATATTATTAAACTATATTATTAAACTATATTAATAAACTATATTATTAAACTATATTATTAAAGTATATTATTAAGTATATTATTAAACTATATTATTAAAGTATATTATTCAACTATATTATTAAAGTATATTATTAAAGTATATTATTAAACTATATTATTAAACTATATTAATAAACTATATTATTAAACTATATTATTAAAGTATATTATTAAGTATATTATTAAACTATATTATTAAAGTATATTATTAAAGTATATTATTAAAGTATATTATTAAAGTATATTATTAAAGTATATTATTAAAGTATATTATTAAGTATATTATTAAGTATATTATTAAACTATATTATTAAAGTATATTATTAAGTATATTATTAAACTATATTATTAAAGTATATTATTATTAAGTATATTATTAAAGTATATTATTAAAGTATATTATTAAAGTATATTATTCAACTATATTATTAAAGTATATTTTTAAAGTATATTATTAAAGTATATTATTAAAGTATATTATTAAGTATATTATTAAACTATATTATTAAACTATATTATTAAAGTATATTATTAAAGTATATTATTAAAGTATATTATTAAAGTATATTATTAAAGTATATTATTCAAGTATATTATTAAAGTATATTATTAAACTATATTATTAAGTATATTATTAAACTATATTATTACAGTATATTATTAAGTATATTATTAAACTATATTATTAAACCATATTATTAAGTATATTATTAAGTATATTATTAAACTATATTATTAAACTATATTATTAAGTATATTATTAAACTATATTATTCAACTATATTATTAAAGTATATTATTAAAGTATATTATTCAACTATATTATTAAAGTATATTTTTAAAGTATATTATTAAAGTATATTATTAAAGTATATTATTAAGTATATTATTAAACTATATTATTAAACTATATTATTAAAGTATATTATTAAAGTATATTATTAAAGTATATTATTAAAGTATATTATTAAACTATATTATTAAGTATATTATAAAAGTATATTATTAAACTATATTATTAAACTATATTATTAAGTATATTATTAAGTATATTATTAAACTATATTATTAAACTATATTATTAAGTATATTATTAAAGTATATTATTAAAGTATATTATTAAAGTATATTATTCAACTATATTATTAAAGTATATTATTAAAGTATATTATTAAACTATATTATTAAACTATATTAATAAACTATATTATTAAACTATATTATTAAAGTATATTATTAAGTATATTATTAAACTATATTATTAAAGTATATTATTAAAGTATATTATTAAAGTATATTATTAAAGTATATTATTAAAGTATATTATTAAAGTATATTATTAAACTATATTATTAAGTATATTATTAAGTATATTATTAAACTATATTATTAAAGTATATTATTAAGTATATTATTAAACTATATTATTAAAGTATATTATTAAACTATATTATTAAAGTATATTATTAAAGTATATTATTAAAGTATTTTATTAAACTATATTATTAAACTATATTATTAAGTATATTATTAAGTATATTATTAAACTATATTATTAAACTATATTATTAAGTATATTATTAAACTATATTATTAAAGTATATTATTAAAGTATATTATTAAACTATATTATTCAACTATATTATTAAAGTATATAATTAAAGTATATTATTAAACTATATTATTAAACTATATTATTAAACTATATTATTAAGTATATTATTAAACTATATTATTAAAGTATATTATTAAACTATATTATTAAAGTATATTATTAAAGTATATTATTAAACTATATTATTAAACTATATTATTAAACTATATTATTAAACTATATTATTAAACTATATTATTAAACTATATTATTAAGTATATTATTAAAGTATATTATTAAAGTATATTATTAAACTATATTATTAAACTATATTATTAAACTATATTATTAAAGTATATTATTAAACTATATTATTAAAGTATATTATTAAACTATATTATTAAAGTATATTATTAAAGTATATTATTAAAGTATATTATTAAGTATATTATTAAAGTATATTATTAAACTATATTATTAAACTATATTATTAAACTATAGTATAAAGTATATTATTAAAGTATATTATTAAAGTATATTATTAAACTATATTATTAAACTATATTATTAAACTATATTATTAAACTATATTATTAAAGTATATTATTAAAGTATATTATTAAACTATATTATTAAACTATATTATTAAACTATATTATTAAACTATATTATTAAACTATATTATTAAACTATATTATTAAGTATATTATTAAAGTATATTATTAAACTATATTATTAAACTATATTATTAAACTATATTATTAAAGTATATTATTAAACTATATTATTAAAGTATATTATTAAACTATATTATTAAAGTATATTATTAAGTATATTATTAAAGTATATTATTAAACTATATTATTAAACTATATTATTAAACTATAGTATAAAGTATATTATTAAAGTATATTATTAAAGTATATTATTAAACTATATTATTAAACTATATTATTAAGTATATTATTAAACTATATTATTAAAGTATATTATTAAAGTATATTATTAAACTATATTATTAAACTATATTATTAAACTATATTATTAAACTATATTATTAAACTATATTATTAAACTATATTATTAAGTATATTATTAAAGTATATTATTAAACTATATTATTAAACTATTTTATTAAACTATATTATTAAACTATATTATTAAACTATATTATTAAAGTATATTATTAAACTATATTATTAAAGTATATTATTAAAGTATATTATTAAGTATATTATTAAGTATATTATTAAACTATATTATTAAACTATATTATTAAACTATATTATTAAACTATATTATTAAACTATATTATTAAAGTATATTATTAAACTATATTATTAAAGTATATTATTAAGTATATTATTAAACTATATTATTAAACTATATTATTAAACTATATTATTAAACTATAGTATAAAGTATATTATTAAACTATATTATTAAAGTATATTATTAAACTATATTATTAAACTATATTATTAAACTATATTATTAAACTATATTATTAAACTATATTATTAAACTATATTATTAAGTATATTATTAAACTATATTATTAAACTATATTATTAAACTATATTATTAAACTATATTATTAAACTATATTATTAAAGTATATTATTAAACTATATTATTAAAGTATATTATTAAACTATATTATTAAAGTATATTATTAAAGTATATTATTAAAGTATATTATTAAGTATATTATTAAAGTATATTATTAAACTATATTATTAAACTATATTATTAAACTATATTATTAAACTATAGTATAAAGTATATTATTAAAGTATATTATTAAGTATATTATTAAACTATATAATAAACTATATTATTAAAGTATATTATTAAAGTATATTATTAAAGTATATTATTAAACTATATTATTAAACTATATTATTAAGTATATTATTAAACTATATTATTAAACTATATTATTAAACTATATTATTAAGTATATTATAAGTATATTATTAAACTATATTATTAAACTATATTATTAAGTATATTATTAAAGTATATTATTAAAGTATATTATTAAAGTATATTATTCAACTATATTATTAAAGTATATTATTAAACTATATTATTAAACTATATTATTAAAGTATATTATTAAACTATATTATTAAACTATATTATTAAAGTATATTATTAAGTATATTAATAAACTATATTATTAAACTATATTATTAAACTATATTATTAAACTATATTATTAAGTATATTATTAAGTATATTAAAGTATATTAAGTATATTATTAAAGTATATTATTAAAGTATATTATTAAAGTATATTATTAAAGTATATTATTAAGTATATTATTAAGTATATTATTAAAGTATATTATTAAAGTATATTATTAAAGTATATTATTAAGTATATTATTAAGTATATTATTAAAGTATATTATTAAACTATATTATTAACTATATTATTAAAGTATATTATTAAAGTATATTATTAAAGTATATTATTCAACTATATTATTAAAGTATATTATTAAAGTATATTATTAAACTATATTATTAAACTATATTATTAAAGTATATTATTCAAGTATATTATTAAAGTATATTATTAAAGTAATTTATTAAACTATATTATTAAAGTATATTATTAAACTATATTATTAAAGTATATTATTAAGTGTATTATTAAACTATATTATTAAACTATATTATTAAGTATATTATTAAGTATATTAAAGTATATTATTAAAGTATATTATTAAAGTATATTATTAAAGTATATTATTAAAGTATATTATTAAAGTATATTATTAAGTATATTATTAAAGTATATTATTAAAGTATATTATTAAAGTATATTATTAAAGTATATTTTTAAGTATATTATTAAGTATATTATTAAACTATATTATTAAGTATATTATTAAACTATATTATTAAACTATATTATTAAAGTATATTATTAAACTATATTATTAAACTATATTATTAAGTATATTATTAAAGTATATTATTAAGTATATTATTAAACTATATTATTAAAGTATATTATTAAAGTATATTATTAAAGTATATTATTAAACTATATTATTAAAGTATATTATTAAACTATATTATTAAAGTATATTATTAAAGTATATTATTAAAGTATATTTTTAAGTATATTATTAAGTATATTATTAAACTATATTATTAAGTATATTATTAAACTATATTATTAAACTATATTATTAAAGTATATTATTAAACTATATTATTAAACTATATTATTAAGTATATTATTAAAGTATATTATTAAAGTATATTATTAAACTATATTATTAAAGTATATTATTAAAGTATATTATTAAAGTATATTATTAAACTATATTATTAAAGTATATTATTAAACTATATTATTAAAGTATATTAATAAACTATATTATTAAACTATATTATTAAAGTATATTATTAAGTATATTATTAAAGTATATTATTAAAGTATATTATTAAAGTATATTATTAAAGTATATTATTAAAGTATATTATTAAAGTATATTATTAAAGTATATTATTAAACTATATTATTAAGTATATTATTAAGTATATTATTAAACTATATTATTAAGTATATTATTAAAGTATATTATTAAAGTATATTATTAAAGTATATTATTAAAGTATATTATTAAAGTATATTATTAAAGTATATTATTAAGTATATTATTAAGTATATTATTAAACTATATTATTAAAGTATATTATTAAGTATATTATTAAACTATATTATTAAAGTATATTATTAAACTATATTATTAAAGTATATTATTAAAGTATATTATTAAAGTATATTATTAAAGTATATTATTAAAGTATATTATTAAGTATATTATTAAAGTATATTATTAAAGTATATTATTAAACTATATTATTAAAGTATATTATTAAAGTATATTATTAAACTATATTATTAAAGTATATTATTAAAGTATATTATTAAACTATATTATTAAAGTATATTAATAAACTATATTATTAAACTATATTATTAAAGTATATTATTAAGTATATTATTAAAGTATATTATTAAAGTATATTATTAAAGTATATTATTAAAGTATATTATTAAAGTATATTATTAAAGTATATTATTAAAGTATATTATTAAAGTATATTATTAAGTATATTATTAAGTATATTATTAAACTATATTATTAAAGTATATTATTAAGTATATTATTAAAGTATATTATTAAAGTATATTATTAAACTATATTATTAAAGTATATTATTAAAGTATATTATTAAAGTATATTATTAAAGTATATTATTAAAGTATATTATTAAGTATATTATTAAGTATATTATTAAAGTATATTATTAAGTATATTATTAAAGTATATTATTAAAGTATATTATTAAAGTATATTATTAAAGTATATTATTAAACTATATTATTAAACTATATTATTAAGTATATTATTAAGTATATTATTAAACTATATTATTAAAGTATATTATTAAGTATATTATTAAACTATATTATTAAAGTATATTATTAAACTATATTATTAAAGTATATTATTAAAGTATATTATTAAAGTATATTATTAAAGTATATTATTAAACTATATTATTAAACTATATTATTAAGTATATTATTAAGTATATTATTAAACTATATTATTAAGTATATTATTAAACTATATTATTAAAGTATATTATTAAAGTATATTATTAAACTATATTATTCAACTATATTATTAAAGTATATTATTAAACTATATTATTAAACTATATTATTAAACTATATTATTAAACTATATTATTAAGTATATTATTAAACTATATTATTAAAGTATATTATTAAGTATATTATTAAAGTATATTATTAAAGTATATTATTAAAGTATATTATTAAACTATATTATTAAACTATATTATTAAACTATATTATTAAACTATATTAATAAACTATATTATTAAACTATATTATTAAAGTATATTATTAAGTATATTATTAAAGTATATTATTAAAGTATATTATTAAAGTATATTATTAAAGTATATTATTAAAGTATATTATTAAGTATATTATTAAAGTATATTATTAAAGTATATTATTAAAGTATATTATTAAGTATATTATTAAAGTATATTATTCAACTATATTATTCAACTATATTATTCAACTATATTATTAAAGTATATTATTAAAGTATATTTTTAAACTATATTATTAAGTATATTATTAAGTATATTATTAAAGTATATTATTAAACTATATTATTAAGTATATTATTAAAGTATATTATTCAAGTATATTATTAAAGTATATTATTAAAGTATATTATTAAAGTATATTATTCAAGTATATTATTAAAGTATATTATTAAACTATATTATTAAGTATATTATTAAACTATATTATTAAAGTATATTATTAAGTATATTATTAAACTATATTATTAAAGTATATTAATAAACTATATTATTAAAGTATATTATTAAAGTATATTATTAAGTATATTATTAAAGTATATTATTAAGTATATTATTAAACTATATTATTAAAGTATATTATTAAAGTATATTATTAAAGTATATTATTA
Organism: Protomyctophum bolini; assembly: GCF_963924005.1. Taxonomy (NCBI): domain Eukaryota; kingdom Metazoa; phylum Chordata; class Actinopteri; order Myctophiformes; family Myctophidae; genus Protomyctophum; species Protomyctophum bolini. Next base: position 75,175 of record NW_027666093.1, read on the forward strand.
AAGTATATTATTAAACTATATTATTAAGTATATTATTAAACTATATTATTAAACTATATTATTAAACTATATTATTAAGTATATTATTAAGTATATTATTATACTATATTATTAAACTATATTATTAAGTATATTATTAAAGTATATTATTAAAGTATATTATTAAAGTATATTATTAAACTATATTATTAAAGTATATTATTAAAGTATATTATTAAACTATATTAATAAACTATATTATTAAACTATATTATTAAAGTATATTATTAAGTATATTATTAAACTATATTATTAAACTATATTATTAAAGTATATTATTAAAGTATATTATTAAAGTATATTATTAAACTATATTATTAAAGTATATTATTAAAGTATATTATTAAACTATATTATTAAGTATATTATTAAGTATATTATTAAACTATATTATTAAAGTATATTATTAAGTATATTATTAAACTATATTATTAAAGTATATTATTAAACTATATTATTAAACTATATTATTAAAGTATATTATTAAACTATATTATTAAACTATATTATTAAACTATATTATTAAGTATATTATTAAGTATATTATTAAACTATATTATTAAACTATATTATTAAGTATATTATTAAAGTATATTATTAAAGTATATTATTAAAGTATATTATTAAACTATATTATTCAACTATATTATTAAAGTATATTATTAAAGTATATTATTAAACTATATTATTAAACTATATTATTAAACTATATTATTAAGTATATTATTAAACTATATTATTAAAGTATATTATTAAAGTATATTATTAAAGTATATTATTAAAGTATATTATTAAAGTATATTATTAAACTATATTATTAAACTATATTATTAAGTATATTATTAAAGTATATTATTAAAGTATATTATTAAAGTATATTATTAAACTATATTATTAAATTATATTATTAAACTATATTATTAAACTATATTATTAAACTATATTATTAAACTATATTATTAAGTATATTATTAAAGTATATTATTAAAGTATATTATTAAAGTATATTATTAAACTATATTATTAAGTATATTATTAAAGTATATTATTAAAGTATATTATTAAGTATATTATTAAACTATATTATTAAAGTATATTAATAAAGTATATTAATAAAGTATATTATTAAAGTATATTTTTAAAGTATATTATTAAAGTATATTATTAAAGTATATTATTAAGTATATTATTAAAGTATATTATTAAAGTATATTATTAAACTATATTATTAAACTATATTATTAAGTATATTATTAAACTATATTATTAAAGTATATTATTAAACTATATTATTAAACTATATTATTCAACTATATTATTAAAGTATATTATTAAAGTATATTATTAAACTATATTATTAAACTATATTATTAAGTATATTATTAAACTATATTATTAAAGTATATTATTAAACTATATTATTAAAGTATATTATTAAACTATATTATTAAAGTATATTATTAAACTATATTATTCAACTATATTATTAAACTATATTATTCAACTATATTATTAAAGTATATTATTAAACTATATTATTAAACTATATTATTCAACTATATTATTAAAGTATATTATTAAAGTATATTATTAAACTATATTATTAAGTATATTATTAAGTATATTATTAAAGTATATTATTAAAGTATATTATTAAACTATATTATTAAGTATATTATTAAGTATATTATTAAAGTATATTATTCAACTATATTATTAAAGTATATTATTAAAGTATATTATTAAAGTATATTATTAAACTATATTATTCAACTATATTATTAAACTATATTATTAAAGTATATTATTAAAGTATATTATTAAACTATATTATTCAACTATATTATTAAAGTATATTATTAAAGTATATTATTAAACTATATTATTAAGTATATTATTAAGTATATTATTAAAGTATATTATTAAAGTATATTATTAAAGTATATTATTAAGTATATTATTAAGTATATTATTAAAGTATATTATTCAACTATATTATTCAACTATATTATTCAACTATATTATTAAAGTATATTATTAAAGTATATTTTTAAACTATATTATTAAGTATATTATTAAGTATATTATTAAAGTATATTATTAAAGTATATTATTAAGTATATTATTAAAGTATATTATTAAAGTATATTATTAAAGTATATTATTAAAGTATATTATTAAAGTATATTATTAAAGTATATTATTCAAGTATATTATTAAAGTATATTATTAAACTATATTATTAAGTATATTATTAAACTATATTATTAAAGTATATTATTAAGTATATTATTAAACTATATTATTAAAGTATATTAATAAACTATATTATTAAAGTATATTATTAAAGTATATTATTAAAGTATATTATTAAAGTATATTATTAAAGTATATTATTAAAGTATATTATTAAACTATATTATTAAGTATATTATTAAAGTATATTATTAAAGTATATTATTAAACTATATTATTAAACTATATTATTAAACTATATTATTAAACTATATTATTAAACTATATTATTAAACTATATTATTAAACTATATTATTAAGTATATTATTAAAGTATATTATTAAACTATATTATTAAGTATATTATTAAAGTATATTATTAAAGTATATTATTAAAGTATATTAATAAAGTATATTAATAAACTATATTATTAAAGTATATTTTTAAAGTATATTATTAAAGTATATTATTAAAGTATATTATTAAGTATATTATTAAAGTATATTATTAAAGTATATTATTAAACTATATTATTAAACTATATTATTAAGTATATTATTAAACTATATTATTAAAGTATATTATTAAACTATATTATTAAACTATATTATTCAACTATATTATTAAAGTATATTATTAAAGTATATTATTAAAGTATATTATTAAAGTATATTATTAAAGTATATTATTAAACTATATTATTAAGTATATTATTAAACTATATTATTAAAGTATATTATTAAACTATATTATTAAAGTATATTATTAAACTATATTATTAAAGTATATTATTAAACTATATTATTCAACTATATTATTAAACTATATTATTAAAGTATATTATTAAACTATATTATTAAACTATATTATTCAACTATATTATTAAAGTATATTATTAAAGTATATTATTAAACTATATTATTAAGTATATTATTAAGTATATTATTAAAGTATATTATTAAAGTATATTATTAAACTATATTATTAAGTATATTATTAAGTATATTATTAAAGTATATTATTCAACTATATTATTAAAGTATATTATTAAACTATATTATTAAAGTATATTATTAAACTATATTATTCAACTATATTATTAAACTATATTATTAAAGTATATTATTAAAGTATATTATTAAAGTATATTATTAAACTATATTATTCAACTATATTATTAAAGTATATTATTAAACTATATTATTAAACTATATTATTAAGTATATTATTAAGTATATTATTAAAGTATATTATTAAAGTATATTATTAAACTATATTATTAAGTATATTATTAAGTATATTATTAAAGTATATTATTCAACTATATTATTCAACTATATTATTCAACTATATTATTAAGTATATTATTAAAGTATATTTTTAAACTATATTATTAAGTATATTATTAAGTATATTATTAAAGTATATTATTAAACTATATTATTAAGTATATTATTAAAGTATATTATTAAAGTATATTATTAAAGTATATTATTAAAGTATATTATTAAAGTATATTATTAAAGTATATTATTAAAGTATATTATTAAAGTATATTATTAAGTATATTATTAAAGTATATTATTAAACTATATTATTAAGTATATTATTAAACTATATTATTAAAGTATATTATTAAGTATATTATTAAACTATATTATTAAAGTATATTATTAAAGTATATTATTAAAGTATATTATTAATATATTATTAAAGTATATTATTAAAGTATATTATTAAGTATATTATTAAACTATATTATTAAAGTATATTATTAAAGTATATTATTAAACTATATTATTAAACTATATTATTAAACTATATTATTAAGTATATTATTAAAGTATATTATTAAACTATATTATTAAACTATATTATTAAGTATATTATTAAGTATATTATTAAACTATATTATTAAACTATATTATTAACTATATTATTAATATATTATTAAGTATATTATTAAAGTATATTATTAAAGTATATTATTAAAGTATATTATTAACTATATTATAATTATTAAACTATATTATTAAACTATATTAATAAACTATATTATTAAACTATATTATTAAAGTATATTATTA